>NC_035436.2:47621868-47838665 GCF_002127325.2 Helianthus annuus | reverse complement strand
TGTTTTCTGAGCCACCTCTGTGATAAAAGTGCGTACGTGTTTAGGAAATTAAGTGCTCTATTTGCTTAATTGCTTATGTGCTTAAATTGCTTCTGTGCTTATGTGCCTCTATTGATTATGTGCTTATGTGTTTATATGTGTTACGTGACGTGAGATGCGACGTGATTCTAAGCTTTAGTAAACTAAGACGTGCGAGATTCGAATTCGTTGTGTTGAGCCCTATGGCGATGTCTATTGCAGACCATGTCGTCATCATCAAGGCCTCGCCAACCTCTTACCCGTCAGGAAAAGAGAGATCGACGTCTCGCCGCGATCATCTCAAGGTCTGTGGCAAAAGCCGTCAGTGATGTGTTCGAGAACGCAAGCAAGTCATCTGAGGAATCCCGAACCCTCACGCCCAAAGACTCCAACAAAGCTACTTTTAGCTTCAAACAATTCAAGGCATGTGGGCCAAAAGAGTTTACCGGTGAAGATGGCCCTACGGCTCTGTTTCATTGGTTTGACTCGGTAGAAGTCACCCTTCGTCAAAGCGGATGCCCAGATCACCTCCGTACTCTCAATGCTACCGGTGTCTTCCAGTCGCGAGCTTTGGATTGGTGGACCGCAGAAAGGAACAAGCGCGGGAACGACGCTGCATACGAGCTGACGTGGAAAGAATTGAAAGCGATCATGATGGACGAGTTCTGTCCTCCCCACGAACGCCAAAAGTTGGAGGATGAGTTCTGGAGTATCAAGCAAAAGGAGGGAGACAATGCGGGTCTCACCGCCCGTTTCAAGCAATTGAGTATCATATGTCCCGACCAGGTCAAGACTTCTGACATGACCATCAAGAAATATATCCGTGCTCTTCCGGATTGTGTCGCAGATTTTGTTCACGCCGCCAAACCCGCAACGATCGAGGAAACCTACCTACTCGCTGCCGAGATTAATGACAAGCGAGTTAAGGCTGGTGTCTGGGATAAGCAATCCAAGTCGTTGCATCAAGTTACTACCGCATCAACCGACAACCCTACTGCTCAAGCCTCCAAGTCCTCGAGGAGAAGAAAGAAGAACAAGAATTGCGCCGCCGCAACCAATGCTGCTCCTCTTCAGTCAGTACCGCCACAACAGCAGCAACCATAGCGCACTGCGCCAGTGATCAATGCGCCGCCGGCTAAGCGTGCGTACACCGGCCCCCACCCACTCTGTGCTACATGTTCTTATCATCACCCGGTGGGTGTGGCCTGCCGTTTCTGTGTCCACTGCAACATTTACGGGCATTTCACTGCGAATTGCCGCTATGGTCCTCGTCAAACGCAAGCTCAAGCCGCTGTTAACCAAGCCCTGCTACCTGCTCCTCAAGCTCCTCAAGCTGCACAGGCCCCAGCAAACAATGTTCGAACCTGCTTTGCATGTGGTGACCCTAACCACTTCGCAAACCGGTGCCCGAACAGGGTGGTGAAACAAGAAGCTCAACAACCCCAGCAACAACAACAGCAGCCTCAACAACAAGCCGCTCACGCCAGAACTTTCAACATCAATGCACGCCAGGCTCAAGCTGATAACAACGTGGTCAATGGTACGTTCCTTGTGAATGGTATATATGCATCATGTTTGTTTGATACTGGAGCCGATAACTGCTTTGTGTCATTTGAGTTTGAGAAACTTCTTAGACGTAAGCGCTCTTATCTTTCGTCACCCTTCGAAGTAGAAATCGCTACCGGAAGAACCATTGCTGTCAATTCTGTGCTCCGTGATTGTACTCTCGAGCTCAACAATCATATATTCCCGATTAATCTCATTCCAATGCAGCTCGGAAGTTTCGATGTCATAGTAGGCATGGTCTTTCTTCGTGAAAACCGTGCTGAAGTTGTGTGTTCCGATAAGATGATTCGTTTTGTGCTAGCTAGTGGTGATATTCTATGTGTTTATGGTGAAACTACTGCAAAAGATCTCAAGCTCATGTCCTGTCTTCAAGCTCGCAAATATCTCCGCAAGGAATATCGAGCCTTCTTGGCCAACATTGTTGTAGCAGAGACGGACAAGAAAAAGAAAGTTGAAGTCAAGGATGTCCCCGTTGTCCGAGAATTTCCTCAGGTGTTCCCTGATGATCTTCCTGGATTACCTCCAAGTCGTGATATCGACTTTCGAATCGACCTTATTCCAGGAGCCAACCCAGTGGCCAAAGCTCCGTATCGACTCGCTCCGTCTGAGATGCGAGAACTCTCAAACCAACTCCAAGAGTTACTTGAAAAAGGCTTCGTTCGCCCGAGCACTTCTCCATGGGGCGCACCAGTCCTTTTCGTCAAAAGAAGGACGGGTCGTTCCGAATGTGCATCGATTACCGGGAATTGAACAAGCTGACCATCAAGAACCGATACCCCTTACCAAGAATCGATGATCTGTTTGACCAACTACAAGGTGCTCAGTGTTTCTCCAAGATTGATCTACGTTCAGGCTACCATCAGTTGCGGATTCAAGAGGAAGACATACCCAAAACCGCTTTTCGAACCCGATACGGCCACTACGAATTTGTTGTCATGCCTTTTGGTTTGACCAACGCACCCGCGGTCTTTATGGATCTGATGAATCGCGTGTGTAAACCGTTCTTAGACCGTTTCGTCATTGTATTCATCGACGATGTCCTGATCTATTCCAGATCGAGGGCCGAACATGCGCAGCATTTGCGATTGGTTCTCGAGTTGCTTCAGGGAAACCAACTCTACGCCAAGTTCTCTAAGTGTGAGTTCTGGTTGGAGGAGGTTCAATTTCTGGGTCATATTGTGAATAGTCGGGGTATACACGTTGATCCTGCAAAGATTGAGGCAGTCAAGGGATGGGTTACGCCAAGGAATCCGTCAGAAGTTCGCTCTTTTCTCGGATTAGCTGGTTACTACCGACGATTCATCGAAGGATTCTCAAAGATTGCTGTACCGCTTACCTCCCTTACTCATAAAGACAAGCCTTTTGTGTGGGGAACCGCGCAGGAGACTGCTTTCCAAACCCTCAAACACATGCTGTGCCATGCACCAGTTCTTACACTGCCGGACGGAAGCGATGACTTCGTTGTCTATTGTGATGCATCAAACCTTGGACTTGGCTGTGTTCTCATGCAACGAGACAAGGTTATAGCTTACGCATCTCGACAGCTCAAAATCCACGAGAAGAACTATACAACCCATGACCTCGAGCTAGGCGCAGTTGTCTTTGCCTTAAAGATTTGGCGACACTACCTGTATGGTACAAAGTGTACGATCTTCACTGATCACAAGAGCCTACAACATATCTTTAACCAGAGAGAACTCAATATGCGTCAACGCCGATGGGTAGAACTTCTCAACGATTACGACTGTGAGATCCGTTATCACCCAGGCAAGGCGAATGTAGTTGCAGACGCCCTCAGCAGAAAGAATTACGTGATAGGTGTTCGAAACATCCAGGCTCAGTATAACCTCGAAGCTCTCATCCGCGAAGCACAACACGCTTGCTTTAACGAGCGTACGTTGAAGAAAGAACGAATCTATCACGATGGAACTCAGCTCGTGAGCAAAGCCAACGGGATATTCTATTATCTGGACCGAATCTGGGTTCCGAGGAGGACAGATTTGCGAAAGATTATCATGAACGAAGCCCACAAATCCCGATATTCCATTCATCCCGGTGCGGACAAAATGTACCAGGACCTTCGCTACAAGTACTGGTGGCCTGGGATGAAAAGGGATATTGCTCTATATGTTGGTAGCTGTTTAACTTGTGCAAGAGTCAAGGCTGAACACCAAAGACCTTCAGGCTTACTCGAACAACCGCCGATACCCGTATGGAAGTGGGAAAGCATAGCTATGGATTTCATAACTAAGCTTCCGACCACGCCATCAGGTCACGACAGTATTTGGGTTATAGTCGACCGTCTAACCAAATCAGCCCACTTTTTGCCAATACGAGAAGACTATAAGGTGGCCAAGCTAGCCCAAATCTACACCGACGAGATCATTAAGAATCATGGTACGCCTCGAGACATCATTTCAGATCGCGATGCTCGGTTTACATCGAGATTGTGGGAAACTTTTCAAGCAGCTCTTGGTACGACGCTGAATTTGAGTACCGCATTCCACCCGCAAACCGACGGGCAGACTGAAAGAACGATTCGTACTATCGAAGACATGCTCCGTGCGTGTGTTATCGATTTGGTGGTAGTTGGAGCAAACACCTACCATTGGTCGAATTTTCGTACAATAATAGCTATCACTCCAGCATCGAAATGGCACCTTTCGAAGCCCTGTATGGTAGGAGATGTCGCTCGCCTATTGTATGGCACGAGGTCGGTCACTCACAATTGACTGGGCCCGAGATCCTGCAAGAAACGACTGACAAGATCCACCAGATAAGGGAAAATTTGGTGAAGGCCCGGGACAGACAAAAGATGTACGCCGATAAACGACGCAGGCCCCGCGAATTTGCAGTTGGCGACTACGTGCTCCTAAAGGTATCACCTTGGAAGGGAGTAGTCCGATTCGGCAAAAGAGGGAAACTTGCGCCTCGATTTGTTGGACCTTTTAAGATTCTGGAAAGGATCGGTAAAGTTGCCTACAAACTCGAATTACCGGAGGAACTCAGCAATGTCCACCCGACTTTCCATATTTCAAACCTTCGAAAATGCGTAGCCGACCACGACGCAATAATACCACTCGACGATCTTCAGGTCAATGAGACGCTACACTTCGTGGAAAAGCCTGTCGAAATCATGGACCGACAGACCAAGCAACTCAGACGCTCTCGCATTCCTATTGTAAAGGTACGATGGGAAGGCAAACGAGGCGCGGAGTTCACTTGGGAACTCGAAAGTGACATGAAGGCCAAGTACCCGCAGTTGTTCAGATAGATCTGAAGCATCAAATTGGTAAATCACACGGCGAGGTACGGTTCTCGGCCTAATTTCGGGACGAAATTCCCTAAAGGAGGGGAGACTGTAACACCCCGTGTTTTTCCAAAAGTCAAGGTCAAAGTCAAGTGTTGACTGTTATTGGAATTAAAGATTAATAAAGATTAATTTCATTTTAGTTTCATTTTGATTTTCATATTATTTGGAGTAAGTGTTGTATAATCAAACTAATCGACCGATAATCGAACTGTGAATCAACGACTGACTGTGAATGATAGGAAGTAACAATGCAATAAAGCTAGTCAATCAGTAATCAAGCTAATCAAATCAATCATCAAACTCAAGTGTGGGAATTTTAGTACTTTTTATACGTGTGTGTGTGCCTTATGTGTTACTTGTGCATGTTTACTTTTATGTTAAAGTGTGTGGTGAATCAATCAAATCAATCAAGACTCAAAGGTGAATCAAACTCAATGGAAATCGAACCCGAAATGGTTGTAAGGATGCTTGTATGTTAGATATAGTAGTTGAGACTAAAAGTAAATTGATTAGGAATTCTATCATTCTCAAATCATCGTTCATTGAAGTCGAAATATCAAAAATCGTCGCGAAACACTCAAAACCAGGCAAGCCGATCGAACAGGGCAACCTGATCGAACAGGCTAGCCGATCGAACAGGCTGTTCGATCGGACAGCTGCTCGATCAGGGATGCTGTTCGATCAGCTGAACCCTTTCCTCTTTTGGAAGCCTATAAATAGGGCTGTCCTTGTCAAGCTTTCCACTTTTGGAAAAGCTCTGACCGACCAGCCTCTTCTTCTCACTAAATCTCAGATTTCTCTCAAACCGGTAAGTATTTCGCTCTAATCCTTGTACGTTTTTGTTCATTAATCGATTCTCCATCTTCCTATCTTTCAAAACTTGGATTTCATCCATGAAATCACCAAGATCTAGGTGTTCTTGAGTGATGTCATCATGGTGTTCTTGGTGTTCATCAAGAACTTCATGTTCTTGACTTCATTCAACCATGAATAAGCTAGATCTAACCGATTTCCACATAAATAACCTAAAATCTTCCAAAGATCTTAACATTTCACGGTGGAAAAAGATTGGAAGATGGGTTTTCATCTATCTTTCAACTCTTTTACACTCAAACCGGTGAAAACGAAGCTTGAACCGATTTATAAACCATTCTAAACAAACACATGGTTCAAGATTCGGGTTCTACCGAGAGATATACCGATTTCGGGTTAAACGTTAAACTTGGGTTCCAAACCGTCTCTGACCGAGTTTGGGTGATTCCTGCTCGAGTCAATAGACTAAGTGGGGACTTCAGTTTTGTGGTTCAACTCGTAGTCAAAACATCTCTAAAACATCAACAATTAACGGGAATAACCAAGTGTTAAGTGAAAGGTTAACCGAATCGAGAAGCTGGCCGAACGGCTAGGCTGTTCGATCGAACAGCCCAACCGAACGACTATGCCAGCCGATCGACTAGGCTAACCGATCGATTAGCACTTAGTCCTACAAACTCATGAAGTGTAGTATTGACGAGGTACTGTTCGATCGACTACGCCACTCGATTGTAAACATTACTACTCGAATCATGAGATACTATACTTCAACACTTAGACTTTTTCGAAACATTGGAATGTCACCCGATCGAACATGCCAACCGATCGAGTGACATACTTAAAAACAATGAAGTGCTAGCCGATCGGTTAGGCTAACCGATCGAACAGCTGTTCGATCGGCCAACTTGAAAGGTAGTACAACCATCATACCCAAACACATCCTTCTCATCAAAGGAAGAAATAATCCACTTGAAGGAACCAGCCGATCGAGCCAGCCGGCCGATCGAATGGATGTTCGAACGGACTTTCAAACCAATCGAACAGCCCACTCGATCGAACTGCTGTCCGATCGAATGGCCTACTCGATCCAAGTACATTGTTTACTTTTTCCGCGTTACTCATCGTTGTGTTATCGAACTATTCAGGCTAACCTATTCTCAGTGCTCCCTTCAATCCACGATCAACCACTGTGAGTATACTCGATCCCTTTTTGCTTTCAGCACTTTTGGGTGTTACATACGTAAACTATCAAAAATCACAATCAACACAAACTATTTGAACGCTAACCTATTTGCATGTGCTACTTGACTAAATGATTGCTGTTTATTATGTTTACACGTGGAGTGCTATCTACCTGCTTTAGCAACATAGTACTATAGTTTGGACTCAGCACCCGTTCACACGGGGGTTGCTAAGGACAATTACTTGCATGGATTACAGTGGTAATCATGTATTGCGAACTGTCTCGGACAGTCAACTCGAAGTCGTTGGTATCGATGGTCCCATGTTGATAATTTACATGCATCGTTTGCCCTTGTGTACGTGCTTGGTTATGCGTAAACTTTCCGAACTTTATATGCTATATCAAACTTGTGTACTCACCTTTACATTATATGTATTGACTTTTATTTTAACGTATGTGACAGGTGTTTAAGCTACTAGCGTGCTAGGGAAGCGAGGCAATAATAAGCTTCTAGGAGCCAGTGACCTTAGGACAGTGTCCATATACCTGCTCCAGGGTCATAATTATCTGTAGATCTTGTACTGGCACCTGTAGTCAGTAAGATCTATAGTTATTCGTCTAGAAGTCTTAAAACAATATTTACATTCGGTCTGTAATAATTAAGAATTTGAGTTGTCGGAACAGTTCCCATATTGTTTGGTTGATTTCTATGATAACTTGTTATTATTTGGGACACGGTATGGGACGTGTTATATAACTGAATTGTATGATAGTTGTTGTGGAAACTTCTGAACAATCTGTTTCGCTCAGTGTCGCGCCCCGATGATTCCGCCATCGGTTGGGGTGTGACATTTTCGGCTAAGGGCATCTGCCACCACATTAGCCTTTCCGGGGTGATAGTGGATTTCGCAGTCATAGTCCTTCACCACTTCTAACCAACGCCTCTGCCTCATATTTAACTCCTTCTGATCGAAGAAGTACTTTAAACTTTTATGGTCAGTGAAAATAGTACATTTCACGCCATACAAGTAATGTCTCCAGATCTTTAAGGCGAAGACTACGGCTGCCAGCTCAAGATCATGAGTCGGGTATTTCGTTTCGTGTGGCTTAAGTTGTCTTGAGGCGTACGCAATTACCCTTCCTCTTTGCATCAGCACGCACCCAAGGCCTAGGTATGATGCATCTGAATATACTACCATATCTTCCATACCTTCAGGTAAAGTCAACACCGGTGCACATGTTAACTTTTCCTTCAATACCCAAAATGCTTTTTCTTGATCATCTTCCCATACGAACTTCTCGTTCTTGCGGGTTAACTTGGTTAAAGGCGATGCAATTTGGAGAAATCCTGAATGAATCTCCGATAGTAACCTGCCAACCCCAAGAAACTTCTAATTTCAGATGGATTCCTTCGAGGGTTCCATTTTGACACTGCTTCTGCCTTTGACGGATCCACTAATATTCCCTTGGCACTTACGACGTGCCCTAGGAATTGCACTTCTCGTAACCAGAAGGCGCATTTTGAGAATTTGGCATATAACCTTTCCCGCCTTAGTACCTTTAACACTTCTCGTAAGTGGTTAGCATGATCTGTCTCGTTTCTTCAATAAACAAGGATGTCGTCGATAAAAACAATCACCGACTTATCAAGCATCGGCTTGCAAACCCGGTTCATGAGATCCATGAAGGTCGCGGGTGCATTCGTTAATCCGAAGGACATCACGAGGAATTCGTAATGTCCGTATCGCGTACGGAATGCCGTCTTTGGTACATCGCCCTCCTCTACCCTCAATTGATGGTAACCCGATCTCAAATCGATTTTTGAAAACCAGCTAGCGCCCTGTAACTGATCGAACAGGTCGTCGATTCTCGGGAGCGAGTATCGATTCTTTACCGTAAGTTTATTTAACTCCCGGTAATCAATACACATCTGCATGCTCCCGTCTTTCTTCTTTACAAACAGCATCGGCGCTCCCCAAGGAGATACACTAGGCCGGATGAATCCCTTATCAAGTAGATCTTGTAGTTGGGACATTAATTCTTGCAATTCCGACGGTGCCAGTTTATATGGCGTTTTAGCTACTGGTTTAGCACCCGGAATCAGTTCAATCCCGAACTCTATTTCACGCTCTGGCGGCATTCCCGGAAGATCCTCGGGAAAGACGTCTTCGAATTCACGCACCACGGGTACGTCTTCAATCCTTAGCGTTTCTTTCTCCACATCATGTACATAAGTTAAATATGCCTTACACCCGTGTAGTATAAACTTGCGGGCTTCTATCATGGAGCATATCATAGGATTACAAGCCTTTTCCCCATAGATGATGACACGTTTTCTGCTCGAAGAGGTTAAGTGTATCTCTTTACGTAAGCATATCACCTTAGCGTGGTAGCGAGACAGCCAGTCCATTCCAACTACCACTTGAAATTCACCCATGGACATGGGTATTAAATCAATGGAGTATTCCTCGCCATCGATATTCAATTTGCATTCCCGACATACATCAAACAATAAAACTTTTGTTATTACCTACTTTTACTTCCATTGGCATAGGTAATTTTGTTAATGTAAACAAAGGGTTTTGAATGAATCTATGTGAAACAAAAGACTTATTCGCACCCGTATCGAATAAAACACGTGCAAGGATAGAATTTACCGTAAATATACCTGTAACCACATCAGGTTCCATTTTTGCTTCAGCAGCAGTGATTTGGAACGACCTTGCCTTAGCCTTTGGGGTTTCATTCTTGGAGTCAGCACCCTCTTTCTTTCCCATCAGTTCCGGACATTCTGACTTTTTATGACCCGGCTGGTAACATTTATAGCACACCGTCACTTTTGTTGGGCAATTTGAAACCCCATGCCCCGTCCTACCACATGCAACGCAAGGTTTATTCTTAATGTAACATTCACCTTTATGAGCGCGTCCACATATTTTGCAACTCGGAGAACCTCCTTTTGCATTTCCTTTCTTCGAAGATTCAGCTACCTTCGACTTCTTTGTGGGACTCGGGTTTTCATCCAAGGCCCTTCTCTCACCTCTTTCAACTTGCCTTTTTAATTCAATCTCGCACTCCCGCGCCGCATTGATTATGTCGGTGAGGCTTTCGTAATGTGAGGGAGTCATAAACTCCCTATATTCAGCCCTAAGCATGGTGTGATAGTAATAGATTTTCTGTTCTTCGATTTTGACCAGCTCATCACAAAACTTGAGCTTATCCATGAACGTCCCCGTAATTTTATCAACGGTTTCACCCTTTTGCTTCATTTGCATGAATTCCTCTTTTATCTTATTGATTACTGCCTTGGGGCTATGATGTTTGAGAAATGGTGTTTTGAAATCTTCCCAAGTCATTGCCCTTATTGCTTCAACACCCCTTTCATTTCTGAGGTTGTCCCACCAATCCTTGGCTTGGCCTCTAAGTTGGCCAGTTCCATAAGCCACGAAATCGCTTTCATCACAATGCGTTCGTTCGAAAACACCCTCGATATTGCTTATCCACCTTTGACAAGCAATTGGATCCACCTCTCCATTGAAGATCGGGGGTTTACACGCCATAAACTTGTTGTAAGAACAGCCTTTCTTTTCTTTAGCCTTGCCTTTATCATTGGTAAGGTCTTCTCTTAACTCACGCATCTTTTCCTCCATAGTCAAAAGTAGGGTGTTTTGCATCCTTTCCATAAAGCTTGGTAGGCTAGCTTCAGTTGCCCTTCCGACTTCCTCGGCAATCTTTTCTTTCAACTCGTCGGTAGTGAGGGATAGGACATTGTCACTAGCACCTACCGACGTCTTCTTACTGAAATGTTAAAATAATTCGATAAATAATTTGTTCAATCACTCTCGTCCCTTTACATGAGAGTTCGTACTCACTATTCGGCCAAGGATATATAACTTTGCCTTAACCGTTTATACTAAGTGTACTTCCCGGGTTCGAGTATATTACTATACTCCTCCCATACACAATAAATCATTATTCCTTCTAATCTTCTTAATTTAAAATTTGCTTTAAATAAATTCTTACCGGATGTTGATCAAGCCTTGAACCGAACACATTTGTCTTTAACCTTAGCTCTGATTACCAACTTGTAACACTCTACTTTTATAAACACAAAGTCTTATCGACTAGATAAAACTAATCATTAATTAGTTTAACCAAAAAATTTACATTATCCTTGACTTAGTACTTACAAGTTTAACAATTCTTCAAGAACAACATTAGGATACATAAGTATTCCATCATTTACATAAGTCTTATTTAATAACTAATAATAACAAAAGTTGCGGAACTAGATCTTGAATGTGTTCGGTTTGGAAGCATTGACTTGATCATCATCCGCGTACTTGCAATACCTAAAAACTGGAAATTTTGACAATTATTAGTATTAGAATCCTTAGAAATCAGCATAATCGAAACTATGCTTAAAACGGATTCGATTAAATAAGATATGCAGAATTTAACAAAAATAACTGGGCTCTACCGTAACTTATGGTAGCCACCGTAAGTTACGGTAGCCACTGGGCAACTCTGGTCTACCGTAAGGCAGTAGAAAAATGCCGTAACAATTTCCCCTCTACCGTAGGTTACGGTAGCTACCGTAACTTACGGTAGCTTCTGCATATTCTTCCTGTTTTGCTATTTTGACCCGTTTGTTCCAGTTTTGTACTTTTTAAAACATCAAAGAACAATACGGGACATTACTTCGTAACAAAGTGATCCATCCTTGGGTTCTTTATGTTCAACACACACGCTCCCATTACCGGTTTGCGTGTTTAATACGTTACTACCCATCGCCCGGGCTATTCGATTACGGATAAGGTACTCCCGTTACCTGGTTTGTACCTACCCTTAATGACTCGCGTGATTTACCATTATGAAGTCCATCATTCAAGCAAACCAAACCACTTAAATCTTCACATTCTAAATTACCAACAAGTAACTATGACAACTAATGTACAATAGTAATGAAGCGTTAGCCACATACCTTAGAGCTTTCCCTTCAAACGAGTGTCCGCACCGGCTTGACTCCCCGACGCCTCAACCGTGTTGCCTAAAATGCACAAGCCAATCATCATTAGAACCTCTCGGCTCATAACTAAAGCTTGTTTATTTAGCCAAACACCACAATTGTTGTCTATCAACATCTTTTAGGTGTTTCGTCAAGCACCTTATGTGCATATCTTCCAATTAGCCATTTTTGTTCATTTAGACCTTGGTAAATCCAAGGATTCCATCTTATTCAAACTTGATTACTTATTTCTTCCATATTAACATACTAGTTTAACAATCCTAGATTATTATTCACATAATTCATACACAATTCTTGGGGCTTTTCATCCTAGATGAAAACCCACTTCAATACATGGCACAAGACAATTCTTAACACAAAATTTATCCATCAATTCTCATGATTTCAGTTAGGTTTATGATCCTACACTCTAATCACATGTCCTAGAATCATAACATTACTCATTCATTTAAGTATTTCTACTAATCAAACTTTACCCAAAAATCAAACATCACCAAAACTGAAATTGTAACTTACCTAGTGTTAGACAAGTGTAGGTGATCAAGATTTTTGATTCATGCAGTGATTACACGCCCAATTCACCCTTCAATTGATCAAATTAGATGAAATAAGGGTTTGGGTGTTCTTCCCCTCTCCTGGTCACTCCCACGCACGCACACACTGATGTGTGTGTGTTTGATTTATTTTATTTTTATGAAAATCAAGTTTGGCCATTTATACAAAATCAGCCCCTTTAGTTTATCTTTTTAGACTAATGCACATCAAACTAACTCTTTTCCTTTTTATTAGTTGGTATTTTTAACTATTAATTATTTTGGGGTGTTACACAAACTCGCCGGTTTTATTTATTTTCACACTGACATAAATTATAATACAACTATTGTAACAACCCGACTTTCTGGGTCATCGCTTGTATCTGTCATTTCTTACTTAATTGACTTGTACTCCCGAGATTTCCGATTATCACTACGGGTTAACTACTTTAAACTATATTTTACAACGCTTATTCGAAATGCAGTTATCGCACTAATGCTATTTACAACACTTACTATTTAAACGCATTTTTATCGCATTATCGCATCGTTGTTTAGACTAAACGCTATCTCAACGCAAACGCAATGCAAACTCGAAACACATATTTACTTTTATGCATCTTAGTTATTATGTGTGTTATTTGTGTGATACTTTTTCTATGTTACGTGGTTATCTCAACGCAACGCTTACTCGCAACTCGCTTAAACGCAACGCAATGCTTAACGCACGAAATGAAAGATGGAAAACTAACTCGCACAACACGGCTGTCCGAATGACCACCAAATCGAATGGACATCCGCTCGGATGACCATCCGACCGGATGGCCATCCGACCGAGTACACCTCGCGTCTTCCACCGCCTTAACTTTTCTCTCAGTCTATAAATACTTCCTGTACACTACTGTTCACTGATTTGACACCTCCATCCGACCACCTGCACTCAGGTCGCTCCCAGGCACTTTTTTCATGATTCAAGGCTATTTCGTAAGTATTTCCCCTCAAATCTTGTACAATCATCATCAGTACACACTTCTACATCATCTTCTCCATTAAAATCACACATTTTCTTCTTGAAATCACCTGATTTGGACTACTTGAAGGTGGTTCTCACTCAGTTGCTTATGCAAACTGTTGTGTGACATCATCTCATCAAGATTAGTTCAGATCTAAAGGATTTCCACACGTTTTAACACGAATCTCAACAAGATCTCAACGCCTTTCAACTGTTTTCAACTTTTCCTCAACTTTTCTTCACTTTTTACTCAAAACCGATGGAATCTAGACTCATTCAGGTTCTCTACTCATTCTCTAGTTGAGAACCGGTTTGAAACGGATTTCCACCAGAGAGATGACCAATTCACGGGTTAAATATGAAACTCCATTAAGAACAGTGAACCTGATCGAATGGGGTGATTCCCATCCGATCGAGTGAGCTAGATCTTGGTGTGTTTTCCGTTGTTGACACGTCATCACGTCGTCTCCGTTATAACTCAAACCTTTGAACTTAGAAAACTTTGTGAAATTTTCAAACAACAGATCACCCACTTGAGTGGCCAATCCGATCGGATGACCATCCGATCGGATGACCATCCGATCGAATGACCATTCGGCTAGGTGACCTGTCCTTTGTACTAACTCTTGTTCAAAACGAATTGACCAAACTTCAAACTACCAATTTCTTGATCGAAGGCCATCCGTCCGGATGACCATCCGACCAGATGACTTGGCATCTATACTCTACATTGCTTAAACGCTACAAGGAAAACTTCAAATTTTCAAGATGATTTACAAACACCCACATCTCATTCGAATTGCCATCCGTTCGAATGGTTATCCGCTCGGATGACCATCCGTTCGAATGGTTATCCGCTCGGATGACCATCCGCTCGAATGGATACTTATCCGATCGAATCGCCATTCGACACCTATCACCCTTCGACACTCTGTTTACGCACTGTTCAACGTTCATGCTACTGTTCTACGCTCAGACTAACTCCCATGCGCTCCCTTCAATCCAATCAAGGCTGTGTTTATTTTTTAAACACATATTGTGAGTATACTCGAACCCATTTTCTTTTAACGCACTTTTGGGTGTTACATACGTTCTCTACTAAAACACATCAACACACAACACAAACACTTTTAACGCTAACCGCTCCCGCATGTTATACGTGAACTGTGAATGCTTGTTACTATGCTTAGACAATGTTACACTCTACCACCTCTAGCAACGATAGTACTATAGTTTGGACTCAGCACATGTCGTGGACAGGGGTTGCTAGGGATCACATCTCTTTACTTCACGTGTCCGCTGGACATGTGTCGCGCATACTCTACAATGCAGTCTTGTGGTTAAGTGTGAACATAGTTTTGATAGTTACTTGCTTCGCCCGTTACGTGACACATGCTGGTTATGCGTAAACGATTTCTATACTATATGCTATGCAAACTTTTGTACTCACCTTTACATTTTATGTATTGACATTATTTTAACGTATGTGACAGGTTGATAGGATTCCATGCTTTGCTCCACTATGACGAATCGAGATAGGCAGTCTAGAAACTACACCAATAGAAATCTAGTTTGTCGGACTTGTTTTGCTTTTGAGACACTCTATCTGGAATAATTATTGTGGAATGTTTGTTGATTGGTATGGGACAATTAAACTTTTAAATATTACCATTAAATAGTTGTTATGGATTCTCTTGAGCAATCTGGTTCGCCTAGTGTCGCGCCCCGATGTTTCCGCCATCGGTTGGGGTATGACAACTATTATGTCCTCTTTCGCTTTCAAGTTTCAAAATACAATCTCTCACAGAACATTGCTTTATCCATACATACATACATACATACATACATACATACATACATACAAACATACATACATACATACATACATACATACATACATACATACATACATACATACATACATACATACATACATACATACATACATACATACATACATACATACATACATACATACATACATACATACATACATACATACATACATACATACATACATACATACATACATACATACATACATACATACATACATACATACATACATACATACAGAAATACATACATACATACATACATACATACATACATACATACATACATACATACATACATACATACATACATACATACATACATACATACATACATACATACATACATACATACATACATACATACATACATACATACATACATACATACATACATACATACATGCATACATACATGCATGCATGCATGCATGCATGCATACACACACACACACACACACACACACACACACACACATACATACATACATACATACATACATACATACATACATACATACATACATACATACATACATACATACAAAATAGGGATCCTGCGAAAAGTGTGCTTTTCCTAGAAAGTCTAGGAAGCGATCTAGGCCATCCAATGGGTGTGTTTAATGGTTAAGATGAAGTCAGTGGCAATCTTGTAATTTTTTAGTTTATTTAATTCATTGTTTTAAAAGACTAGGGGCAATTTTGTCAATATATCATGTTTTAAATCAATTAGATAAACGTTAGTCAAACCCAGTCCCTAATTTCACGCGATTTTCCCTCTCTCTCTCCAAACCCATCTTCGAAACCCCAATCCCTACCAAAAATACCTACAATCATGGAAGAAGATAACTTTAGAAAGGATGGAGAGCACCGGATCAAATTAAAACACTTCTCCATCTCCGAGTTCATCATCACCATTCAAATACTGTTCTTATCATCTCCATTTTCTTGACGATGTGTTTTAACAGCAAGCAAATTAATACAGTTGTGTTTTAGCAGCAAGCAGATTCATATAGTTGTGTTTTAGCATTCAGATTCATACAGTTGTGTTTTAACAGCAAGCAGATTCATACAGTTGTGTTTTAGCATTCAGATTCATACAGTTGTGTTTTAACAGCAAGCAGATTCATACAGTTGTGTTTTAACAGCAAGCAGATTCATAGAGTTGTGTTTTAGCATTCAGATTCATACAGTTGTGTTTTAACAGCAAGTAGATTAATTACAGTTGTGTTTTAGCATTCAGATTCATACAGTTGTGTTTTAACAGCAAGCAGATTCATACAGTTGTGTTTTAGCATTCAGATTCATACAGTTGTGTTTTAACAGCAAGCAGATTTATACAGATGTGTTTTAGCATTCAGATTCATACAGTTGTGTTTTAGCATTTAGATTCATACAGTTGTGTTTTAACAGCAAACAGATTCATACCCTGTGTTTTACCATCTTTATATTGCGGGATCTATAAAAAAATTGACTTTAGCCCTGTAAACTGTTAAAACACAGCACCAAGAACATGCTATTCCAGTAATCTTCTGAACAATGGAATATGCGATTGGTTTAGATTTCGAAAACAAATTATTCAGAAAATCATGGAGAAAAACGGTTACAAAATATGGACATGGATAGTTAGTTAATGAAGATAAATTCCAAAAATAAAAATAGAATGTGAAAGTACACAATTGCCCTTCTAGTAAAAAATCTTCAATGCCACATGTCGCATTCTGATTGCTTCCTAGACTTTCTAGGAAAAACCCGCTTTCTACCCAACATACATACATACTTACGTACATACATACGTACGTACGTACGTACTTACGTACATACGTACATACGTACATACGTACGGAAGGAGAGATACATACATCAAGTTGCTTCAAGTCTGTCACTTTTTGACCCACTTGTGGATCTATTTACACCCAATTTTTTTTATTGAAATAAGTAAACTGCCGACGAAGATAGAACTAGAAGCATGATGAAGATGGAGTGATGAACCGATGAAAATTGAATTGAATCTTGTGGATGAAGTGATGAACCGTAAGTGATGATGGTTTTGAATGTTGATTGATGGTATATGTATGTGATGGAACTCCAGAATACTAAAAACCCAAATTAAAATAACTATGGGTCGGTATTAGTATTACGGTATAAACCGGTATACTGGATTTTACCGGTGGTACGAATCTTATGTCGTTTCACTTATTTACTGGGATGTTTCGTATCGGATTTACATCCGACACCGATAATACCGGTGGTATAATGTGACATCTGTGCCTCCAAGACCATCGAACAAATACCAAAACAATGAAATATTGTATTTCATACTTGGAAAATTTTATAAATATGTGTATCGTTTGCACATATCAATTCTCGTTCGATTTCAAGCTCTAAATCGCTTTCTGGAAAGTTATACGCAAACTGGTGTGTAAACGCAGTCAGTTTAATGCGACAAACACTCCAGAATAGTGAAATAGGCTTAACATACCTTAAATAACCTTCACATAACTTAGAAATAAGTTTTGGATGGTTTGGTGTGTCGAAAACAAGTTTGTTCAATCGCAGGGACTATTTGTGTCAAACTGCGAAACTATACCGATTCGTATGGTGTCGAACAGTCCAGAACTTGATCATAAGTTAAACATACCATATAT
The DNA here is from genome assembly GCF_002127325.2 of Helianthus annuus. Classification (NCBI taxonomy): domain Eukaryota; kingdom Viridiplantae; phylum Streptophyta; class Magnoliopsida; order Asterales; family Asteraceae; genus Helianthus; species Helianthus annuus. The sequence goes on along the minus strand of NC_035436.2, from coordinate 47,820,715 downwards.
AACCTAATTATAGCTTAGAAACAAGCTTTGAGTGGTTCGGTGTGCGAAAACATGCTTATATGATCTTTCAGGGACTAAAAGTGTCAAAAACGACGTAAGTTTGCATTTTCGCGCATATCTTACGTTCTGGACACATCTGGACATCCAAAATTTTTGTACACACTAAAATATTTTTATTTTAGTGATCGCCATGCAAAAATTCCATTCGTCGCTTAATTTGGATCGATTTTGCGTTCGTTACGACTTCCGTCGTAATTAACCGAACAACGCGATCGTACGACCAAACGAACCGACATCCGAGATATTTTTGAGCATGTTTTGAGTCCCCTATGCTTTAACTTCATTTTAGAGCCTTGAAATGAGGATAACGGGGTTTAAACGCATCGAAAAAGGCTTTAAACACGTGCAGGGACCATTTCTGCCATTTTTGAAACTTTGCTGAACCTGATACATGGTAGCGTAGCGCGAGCACCTACTGCCTATGCCGTCGCGCTACGCGAGCATCATATCTGGGCAGAAAGTCTGTTTTCAGCAACAGTTTGTAAATTCAGGGGCCAATCTTGCAATTTCTTTGTGTGGTAACCAAGTTACCACCTCTCCAAGGCTTTGCACCTGCTCCTAACACTTGTATGGATGAAATTTATTGCTTAATGGCTAAACAATCCACTTGTGATGATCTTGTTCATCACCAACAACTATAAATAGCAAGGCCCTCCATTGTTTCATTTGCTCATTCCTCTCATTTCTCATCTCTTATCTGATTTGGGAGCTTTCTAATCTGCTTGGAACTTTATTCTTTGTAGAAAAGATAGCTAGGACCCTTTGTAAGTCTTCTTTCATGCTTGTTCTTTATGTTTAAGCAGAAAGTCAAACAGTTTGACCAATAGTTTGACTTTCGGTTTTGACCATCAATTGGTCAAGTCAAAGTTCAATTGAACTTTGAAACGTGATTGTAATCACGATAGTTATAATCCTTCGTGATTATAGCCGCTGATTACCATGTTAGCTAGTTCTAGTGTCGAGTCAAAGTTTCGGTCAAAATGCGTTTTAGCACGCATTTTGCAACGGAACTACTTTAGGGTATCAAAACACTTTGTTTTGATACCAAATCAGTAGGTTAGACATGTTTTGACATGTCTAACTCGACACTATTAGTTTGTGCTTGTTTAGGGTCGTAAGATAAGCGGACTAAACAACCGCTTATACTTCCGAACCCGACCCGTTTGGTCGATCTTTGGATCCGACCAAGCTTAGTTAGTGATCATAATTACATAGGGAATAACCACTGAGGTTATACCTTATGATCACGTAGGATCGGTTAGTCATTTGCTAGTTAGCTTGTATGCCCATAGGAAATGACCAAAATGCCCTTTTTAAAGCTAAAATCCGTAATTTGACTATGTGAACATATTTTTGACTTGTAATCTGATTTAGTAACATGTTTAGGGATAATTGGGCATGTAAGACTTGGCATAGCACATAGATTACCGTCCGATCATAGTTATACGCTAACGATGCATTATAGTGGCTTATGTTACCATAATGGGTCGAAACGGGTCAAAAGCACTTAGGTAGGCTTTCCAATCAGAATGTAGGGCCTATTAAATCATACCATATGAGTTCAATTACTCATTTGATTTATAGAACCTCATTCTATCCTATCTCCCGATTTAGGTGTCGATTTATTTATCTAGCAATCCGATACTAGGTACCACTTGATTCCTTGATTGCCCGTGCATCGATAGTTCACAAAATCAAGGATACCCTACAATCTCAAGTGAGTACATAGTTCCCCTATTTTACTGTTTTCAATTGTTTTGGGGTGAATCATATGTACAAAACGATTTTCAAGGTTTAAACGATGATTTCAAAAACGATTAAGATGGTTTATACAAAACTAATAACGATTTCAATAAGGTGAACAAGACTTGTTGGTTGTAATTACATAACGAATGACATTCATTAGCTCTGATCAAGCCGACCAGTATTAGGTTATGGTACCATAGGATCTGACAAATCCCGTTATCAGACGACACCCATGGTTATGTGTGGGGGTTATGTAGGTAACGACTGAACCTGATGATTGTTAACTTACCCTTTGGTGGTTTGTTAATACGAAACGAGAAACGAGTTAAACGAGTCACGAAGGTATGAATGTTGTTAACGAGACGACCAAAAGTATTTTTCACTATTAAAACGAATACGATTTTGGGTCGAGTTAAACGATTTGAAACGAGATACACGATTTGAAACGAGATAAACGAATTAAACGATTGGCTTTGGGTAGTGATTAGATAATGGAACGAGTGTAGTATGCTAGAATCATGGTAGATACGCCGCTGGTACTTCTTATATATAAGTGATTCTATCATATTACATTGCGTGTCATTATTTAGTGCACTTGGGAAAACGATTTGAAACGATATCACACAACGAGGTTTTCGAAACGATATAAACCATACGAGTTTTATTAACGAGCTTTTACGAGATGTTTCCAAATTATTTTACTAAAACAAATGTTTTTGGGTTAAGACTCATGGCTACGAGATTTTATAAACTATAACCAATTTAATTTGAGTTGGTTAATTATGTTGCAATACACTTTTCAAAACGAGGTTTGTATTTTTGACTCTTGTAGTCTAACGAGGTACTGCAACATATAAACGAGCCATGAATCCAATACTCCCACAAAACCTATGTACTCGCCAGCATTTCTTTGCTGACTTTACTTTTTACATATGTTTCAGGTGATATTGCTTGATGTTGCTTGCTAGGAAGTTTGTGTCACATAGGACCTGGACGAGGCCTTAGTGACTTAAAAACAGTCATAACAATATGTAGTTTGTTTGTTTTGATTTAAAGACAATGTACATTACATAATAATTCAATAAAACAAAACATTTGGTTACCATGGTTATGAAACAATAATTCTGTTACAACACTCCCCGACGTTTCCGCCACGGTTTGTTGTTTTAACGTGGTCGGGGTGTGACAGAAGAGTTGGTATCAGAGCCAATGGTTATAGGGAATTAGGTTATTAGCATTGCTTTGACCTAGACTATAACTTTAGGACCCTAACACAAGTTTACTTGTGTTTAGAAATTTTAAAACAATACCGTCACCTATCCTTAGGTGATAACCACAACAAGAACACAATAACGAATCCGCTTCGAAAATTAATCATCTATCCTTAGATGATTGATTACTAGGTTTTGAACCTTCTATTATAAGGTTTTGAACCCTTCCAGTCTGATTCATCTTTGGCTTTGTGCCTTTCGAGTTTTCAAAATCTCGTCAAAGTTTGAGTCTAAATAATGTGAACACGTGCAAACTGGAAGAGTGAATGCCTGTACCCTGAGTTTTCTGTCTAAGGCTAGAGTGTTCGTACAAATCCGCATTATCGGACCAGTCACTCTTACCTGGGAACTCTTGGGGTGAGTGTTCACTTATAGGCGAGCATGTCTTCGCGATACATTATTTTGACCTATTTACTTTGATTTGTCATTGCATGTCGTTTGTTTGTTCAAGGTAACGAACAAATGATCGCCTTCCTTGTGTGGTGTCGATATTTTCAATACCTCTTTTGTTCCTCCAATTGTCAACCTCACGCGTTTCCCATGTTTCCTTTTTAGACAATGCCTCCACGACGCAATACTCAAACCGATGCTCGAACTTATACTGCTGAGGAACTCGCAGCCCTTGTCTCTCAACAAATGGCTGCTGTGCTTCCAGGCATTGTGACCCAAATCCACGAGCTATACAATAACAATAATAACAACAACAATGCACCATGTAATTTTAAAAATTTCAATTCTGCGAAGCCGCTTAAGTTTTCTGGGTCACAAGGAGCAACCGCACTCCTGCAATGGTTTGAGGGTATCGAGAGCACACTCAGACATGTGCAGTGTCCGAATGCGCGCAAAGTTGAGTTTGCTTCAAGCGTATTTGAGAAGCGAGCTCTTACATGGTGGAACGGAGTGATGCGTGATAGGGGTGCCGAAGTGGCACTAGCACAGACTTGGGATGAGCTCCGAGCTCTCATGATGAGAGAGTTCTGTCCCCGACACGAGATTCGAGTGTTGGAACGAGAATTTGACGATTTGAAACAAGTCGGGGGAGAACACCGTGCTTATACGGATCGATTTGAGGAGCTTAGTTTGTTGTGTCCCACGATGGTTACCCCGTTGGATAAGGCAATTGAGAGGTATATCGATGGTTTACCCGACTCCATTCAGGACATCCTGGCTGGCGTTAATCCTACTACCGTTCGTCAAGCGATCGAGTTGTCTGCTACCCTGACTGAATCTCAAGTCAGGAAGGGTAAACTCACCCGCAAGGGTGATAAAAAGAAGTCAACCGATTCTGAAAAAGGTAAGGGTGAAAAGCAGGATGAGGCATCAAAGAAATCAAGGAAGCGCAAGGCTTCCCAAAACTTTGCTGTCACCAATCAAACTGCTCAGAACCCTCAGAACCCACCGACTCAACCTCCTGCAAAGAAAGCATATGCTGGTACCGCACCTCACTGCACTCGATGTAATGGTCACCATGTTGCCCAACAGGCCTGTAAACAGTGTGCTACGTGTGGTAGGCTTGGGCATTTGGCCAATACTTGTCGTTTTGGTCAAAATCAGGCTGCCCAGGCCCCAGCACAAGCTCAAGGGAACGCTGCGAGATTCCCACCTGGTTCATGTTTCAATTGCGGAGAAATGGGTCATTTTCGTAACAATTGCCCGAGATTGGTAAATGCGAATGCGAATGTTAATCCAAATCCGAACGCGAACGTGAATGTAAATCCCGCTCGTGGACGAGTGTTTAACATCAACGAGGCGATCGATGATGCAGCTTTAAACAATTAGTATTTTGTATTTCTTCTGGTTGTTATCTTTTAAACATTTAACAGACAATGCGGTTGTTATATAAATAAAATTTGTGGTTTTATTTTAAACTACTGCAATTGCATGAATGTTTGAAGCAACCTTGTAATGTCAACACAAAGACAAACTGCTCGTGTTGTTCTGTCAATCCCATGATCACTTGTGATCTCCCCTAGAACCTTAAACGCTCATTTCCTTTAAAAAACCCATTGTTATTTGAGAAAAGGATTCATCTGTCCGAGCTTTTTCACCTTGGGGAGCTCCTGCCCTCTTTGTGAAAAGGAAAGATGGATCTTTTTGTATGTGTATCTATTATCGTAAGCTTGATAAGCTTACCATCAAGAACCGAATTCCTATTAAGATCTTCCTATCTTCATAGTTAGACTCTTGGAAATATTTAAAGTGCCAAATAAAATCCACGGATTGGATTCCTGGTGTACTTTAAATACCCGGGTCCAAAGATAACAAATTAAAGGTCGAATTAATCAATTATGCGATTTTGTGATTATGTGTTTATGTGTTCTCCTTTGTGTTTTGTGCGATCCGATTTTGTTTTCGAAATCCTCATAGAATCTCCCATATCTTCATATGAGGGATTCATAGTAGGATATTCAAAGGTACTACCTTAAATCCTTAATGGGCTTCTACGTGGTAGTTAAGACCCTTGGATTATATAAGTGCCATTTCATATTTCGAAAAAGACCCCTTGAGTGGTCTAGTTAAAGATTGATTCAACATCTGGTCAAGAATGATATGTGATATAGCTGGAAAGACTTTTAGGTAGTCTGTTTTAAAAGATCATTTATTGATCTAAAGGACTCAATGATGGTCTAGTCACGCTCATCACAGGTTCGTTCATTTGGTTCCTCCCTACACATTATCAAATACACTGTGTGGACTATGCAAGGAATTACGTAATTATGGACGCGTACATAATTATGAAATTCAGTGCACAGAAACCACAGTAAGATTTATCATGTGTAAGAACTGATAGTGGCAACAATGACGGAATGTGAACGATGTAATGAGGTACGGTGGACGCACCAATGACACTTCATATACTTGTATATATGTGTCCCTCTTACACTGCAAGCATAATGTTATTAAAGTTACTAGAAGTTCAGACCCCAACCAGTATTGTCTTATCTTTCCGACTTCATGTTTCGAGCTCTCACAAGTTTCCTCTAATTAAATTTCGGGACGAAATTTCCTGAAGTAGGGGAGACTGTGACATCTGTGCCTCCAAGGCCATCGAACAAATACCAAAACAATGAAATATTGTATTTCATACTTGGAAAATTTTATAAATATGTGTATCGTTTGCACATATCAATTCTCGTTCGATTTCAAGCTCTAAATCGCTTTCTGGAAAGTTATACGCAAACTGGTGTGTAAACGCAGTCAGTTTAATGCGACAAACACTCCAGAATAGTGAAATAGGCTTAACATACCTTAAATAACCTTCACATAACTTAGAAATAAGTTTTGGATGGTTTGGTGTGTCGAAAACAAGTTTGTTCAATCGCAGGGACTATTTGTGTCAAACTGCGAAACTATACCGATTCGTATGGTGTCGAACAGTCCAGAACTTGATCATAAGTTAAACATACCATATATAACCTAATCATAGCTTAGAAACAAGCTTTGAGTGGTTCGGTGTGCGAAAACATGCTTATATGATCTTTCAGGGACTAAAAGTGTCAAAAACGACGTAAGTTTGCATTTTCGCGCATATCTTACGTTCTGGACACATCTGGACATCCAAAATTTTTGTACACACTAAAATATTTTTATTTTAGTGATCGCCATGCAAAAATTCCATTCGTCGCTTAATTTGGATCGATTTTGCGTTCGTTACGACTTCCGTCGTAATTAACCGAACAACGCGATCGTACGACCAAACGAACCGACATCCGAGATATTTTTGAGCATGTTTTGAGTCCCCTATGCTTTAACTTCATTTTAGAGCCTTGAAATGAGGATAACGGGGTTTAAACGCATCGAAAAAGGCTTTAAACACGTGCAGGGACCATTTCTGCCATTTTTGAAACTTTGCTGAACCTGATACATGGTAGCGTAGCGCGAGCACCTACTGCCTATGCCGTCGCGCTACGCGAGCATCATATCTGGGCAGAAAGTCTGTTTTCAGCAACAGTTTGTAAATTCAGGGGCCAATCTTGCAATTTCTTTGTGTGGTAACCAAGTTACCACCTCTCCAAGGCTTTGCACCTGCTCCTAACACTTGTATGGATGAAATTTATTGCTTAATGGCTAAACAATCCACTTGTGATGATCTTGTTCATCACCAACAACTATAAATAGCAAGGCCCTCCATTGTTTCATTTGCTCATTCCTCTCATTTCTCATCTCTTATCTGATTTGGGAGCTTTCTAATCTGCTTGGAACTTTATTCTTTGTAGAAAAGATAGCTAGGACCCTTTGTAAGTCTTCTTTCATGCTTGTTCTTTATGTTTAAGCAGAAAGTCAAACAGTTTGACCAATAGTTTGACTTTCGGTTTTGACCATCAATTGGTCAAGTCAAAGTTCAATTGAACTTTGAAACGTGATTGTAATCACGATAGTTATAATCCTTCGTGATTATAGCCGCTGATTACCATGTTAGCTAGTTCTAGTGTCGAGTCAAAGTTTCGGTCAAAATGCGTTTTAGCACGCATTTTGCAACGGAACTACTTTAGGGTATCAAAACACTTTGTTTTGATACCAAATCAGTAGGTTAGACATGTTTTGACATGTCTAACTCGACACTATTAGTTTGTGCTTGTTTAGGGTCGTAAGATAAGCGGACTAAACAACCGCTTATACTTCCGAACCCGACCCGTTTGGTCGATCTTTGGATCCGACCAAGCTTAGTTAGTGATCATAATTACATAGGGAATAACCACTGAGGTTATACCTTATGATCACGTAGGATCGGTTAGTCATTTGCTAGTTAGCTTGTATGCCCATAGGAAATGACCAAAATGCCCTTTTTAAAGCTAAAATCCGTAATTTGACTATGTGAACATATTTTTGACTTGTAATCTGATTTAGTAACATGTTTAGGGATAATTGGGCATGTAAGACTTGGCATAGCACATAGATTACCGTCCGATCATAGTTATACGCTAACGACGCATTATAGTGGCTTATGTTACCATAATGGGTCGAAACGGGTCAAAAGCACTTAGGTAGGCTTTCCAATCAGAATGTAGGGCCTATTAAATCATACCATATGAGTTCAATTACTCATTTGATTTATAGAACCTCATTCTATCCTGTCTCCCGATTTAGGTGTCGATTTATTTATCTAGCAATCCGATACTAGGTACCACTTGATTCCTTGATTGCCCGTGCATCGATAGTTCACAAAATCAAGGATACCCTACAATCTCAAGTGAGTACATAGTTCCCCTATTTTACTGTTTTCAATTGTTTTGGGGTGAATCATATGTACAAAACGATTTTCAAGGTTTAAACGATGATTTCAAAAACGATTAAGTTGGTTTATACAAAACTAATAACGATTTCAATAAGGTGAACAAGACTTGTTGGTTGTAATTACATAACGAATGACATTCATTAGCTCTGATCAAGTCGGCCAGTATTAGGTTATGGTACCATAGGATCTGACAAATCCCGTTATCAGACGACACCCATGGTTATGTGTGGGGGTTATGTAGGTAACGACTGAACCTGATGATTGTTAACTTACCCTTTGGTGGTTTGTTAATACGAAACAAGAAACGAGTTAAACGAGTCACGAAGGTTTGAATGTTGTTAACGAGACGACCAAAAGTATTTTTCACTATTAAAACGAATACGATTTTGGGTCGAGTTAAACGATTTGAAACGAGATACACGATTTGAAACGAGATAAACGAATTAAACGATTGGCTTTGGGTAGTGATTAGATAATGGAACGAGTGTAGTATGCTAGAATTATGGTAGATACGCCGCTGGTACTTCTTATATATAAGTGATTCTATCATATTACATTGCGTGTCATTATTTAATGCACTTGGGAAAACGATTTGAAACGATATCACACAACGAGGTTTTCGAAACGGTATAAACCATACGAGTTTTATTAACGAGCTTTTACGAGATGTTTCCAAATTATTTTACTAAAACAAATGTTTTTGGGTTAAGACTCATGGCTACGAGATTTTATAAACTATAACCAATTTAATTTGAGTTGGTTAATTATGTTGCAATACACTTTTCAAAACGAGGTTTGTATTTTTGACTCTTGTAGTCTAACGAGGTACTGCAACATATAAACGAGCCATGAATCCAATACTCCCACAAAACCTATGTACTCGCCAGCATTTCTTTGCTGACTTTACTTTTTACATATGTTTCAGGTGATATTGCTTGATGTTGCTTGCTAGGAAGTTTGTGTCACATAGGACCTGGACGAGGCCTTAGTGACTTAAAAACAGTCATAACAATATGTAGTTTGTTTGTTTTGATTTAAAGACAATGTACATTACATAATAATTCAATAAAACAAAACATTTGGTTACCATGGTTATGAAACAATAATTCTGTTACAACACTCCCCGACGTTTCCGCCACGGTTTGTTGTTTTAACGTGGTCGGGGTGTGACATATAACCGGGTGGTATTTACCGGTTTTTAAAACATTGATGTTGTGCCAATACGAAAACGTGTCAGGGAATATCCATATAACTGAGATACCTCAATATTTATTGTGATATTAATTTAATATCAACTAGGTTAAAACCCGGTGTATTACACGGGTTGTATAAGTGTATATATTTATATAATAAATAATAAAACGATCTATCTTAAAAAAACCCGTGTATTGAACGTATTGAACAAAATATAATGTTATATATTAATATATACAGTCATCATGATTTATCTTTCAAAAAATATCTACTCGGACAATACAGTGGAAGTGTGTTGAATCAGCAGCAGACAGTAAGCGTCTTTTGATGTACTATTTACTTATTATAACACTTTACTTTGTCTTTTTTTATTTACTATAGCTTAAAAACATATGTATTACATGGGTTGAATAATATTTTCATGATGCATTCAAATTATGAGATACAATTATTTTAGTTAGTTTTAAGGACCCTCATGCTTGTTTGTTTAGTTTGATAGATAAAACACTTGTCTCAATTTTATATTCAAGAAAGTTTAGGGTACAAAAAGGTGGAGATCGCTCCCCACATTTTTATGTATTTCATCATTTTTTATGAATTATACCGTAAGAAATAAATTCTCTTTGAATGGAGTATAGAATTGTTATATTTTTAAAAATGATGTTCTTTCTAAATGTTGATGCAATGTGCGATGAATGATGAGTGTAAACCAATTATAACACCACGTCTAACATTACAAAGGTGAAACTAATTTGTCTAAATTTGACATTTGAAAGAATTGTGCGACTATAACGGTGAGTCCAAACCATTATAGTGATGTATCTAAAAACACTTATAGTTTGGTAAAAGCATATGCCCTAGACCTAGAATTATTTAATTCTGGTGAAAGAAAAAACAATAATGCAATCTAATCTAATCTAATCTAATCTAATCTAATCTAATCTAATTCTAATAAAGGATTCCAAATAATGTCACGTGGCACTTTCTCCTTTAATTTAATAATAATATTATTAATAATGATATATTAGATTATTATTATTGTTATATCAAACTAATATTGTTAATATATAATCTTTATCTTTTATCTTTATTATTATTATTATTTAATATTATTTATTTATTTATTTAATTATATTGTTAATGATAAGCCGTAAAAAGTTTTTAGTATTGTTTACTTTTTATTATTGTTATTATTATTATTATTATTATTATTATTATTATTATTTTATCTTTTATATAGTAAATGAAAATCTTTTATAAAATGCTGTATCCTTATCTAAATTTTTAAGCCGTAAAAAGTTTTTTAGTATCGTTTACTTTTTATTATTGTTGTTGTTGTTATTATTATTATTATTATTATTATTATTTTATCTTTTATATAGTTAATGAAAAACTTTTATAAAAAAGGTGTATCCTTATCTAAATTTTTGTTTAAAATTATTTATAGAAAAACAAATATTTATTCTTATCTATTCAAGAAAGTTTATGGTACAAAAAGGTGGAGATCGATCCCCACATTTTTATGTATTTCATCATTTTTTATGAATTATACCGTAAGAAATAAATTCTCTTTGAATGGAGTATAGAATTGTTATATTTTTAAAAATGATGTTCTTTCTAAATGTTGATGCAATGTGCGATGAATGATGAGTGTAAACCAATTATAACACCACGTCTAACATTACAAAGGTGAAACTAATTTGTCTAAATTTGACATTTGAAAGAATTGTGCGACTATAACGGTGAGTCCAAACCATTATAGTGATGTATCTAAAAACACTTATAGTTTGGTAAAAGCATATGCCCTAGACCTAGAATTATTTAATTCTGGTGAAAGAAAAAACAATAATGCAATCTAATCTAATCTAATTTAATTCTAATAAAAGTTTCCAAATAATGTCACGTGGCACTTTCTCCTTTAATTTAATAATAATATTATTAATAATGATATATTAGATTATTATTATTATTGTTATATCAAACTAATATTGTTAATATATAATCTTTATCTTTTATCTTTATTATTATTATTATTTAATATTATTTATTTATTTATTTAATTATATTGTTAATGATAAGCCGTAAAAAGTTTTTTAGTATTGTTTACTTTTTATTATTGTTGTTATTAATATTATTATTATTATTATTATTATTATTATTATTATTATTTTATCTTTTATATAGTAAATGAAAATCTTTTATAAAAATGTTGTATCCTTATCTAAATTTTTAAGCCGTAAAAAGTTTTTTAGTATCGTTTATTATTGTTGTTGTTATTATTATTATTATTGTTATTATTATTATTATTTTATCTTTTATATAGTTAATGAAAATCTTTTATAAAAAAGGTGTATCTCTATCTAAATTTTTGTTTAAAATTATTTATAAAAAAACAAATATTTATTCTTATCTAATTTTTAGTTTAAAATTATTATTGTTATTTAACATAGGTAAATAGGAAAATAAGGTGAGAAAGCATGAGGAAGTAACACGTGTCAAAAAAGATTTTTTTTTATTAGTATAGGAAGATGTGGTGAGGTAGTTAATTTTGGGATGCTATAAATGATCCGTAAAATGTGGGATTACACAACGATTTCAAAGAGAAGTATTACCCACGAATAAGCGTATTCGCAATCATCATCCTCAATCGGTACTTTCATACTCTCAAAAAAAATCACAATCATGTTCTTGAAAAAATTGAGTTTAATCCGTTCAAACTTTTGAGCATACCAATCAAATAGTTCGTTCTGATAGTTATCATACGACTCTCAATTTAATCCAAGCAATTTGTATACTGATTTCAACCAACAAAGAACGAACTATTTTGGCATGACTACCAGTGAATTTGCAAGCGACATGACTAGCAAATTCGCAAAGTTGGAGAAATTTGAAGGGCATTCGCTGGAGGAAGAAGATGCACTTCCTGTTACCCATATTGAAATTTGTGTACGTTCTAAGTACACTGATGCCTGAAGAAGGGGAAAACGAAACCCTTGATCAACAAAGGAAAATGTTGAAGTGGAAAAATGATGATTATATATGCAGAGGACATATATTGAATGGAATGTGTGATGGGTTGTTTGATGTGTACCAGAATGCATGCAGTGTCCATCTAGCAAAAAAATTCTAGTAAGTAATTTTAATTCCTACAGAATGATTGATAATAGAACGGTTATGGAGCAATATAATGAATTATTACACATACTGGGTCAATATACTCAACACAATTTGTGCATAGATGAGTCAATTTCTGTTTCAAGCATTATTGACAAATTTTAAACATACCCTTAAACATCAAAAGGAAGAATTGACTTTGGTTCAATTGGGAAGTCACATTCGGATCGAATAATAGGAGTCAATATTATATTTCCATAATTATGTCAATTGTAATTAATTCTAGGGTTTTGTACATGTCTATATATATTTGAGGAATGAGAATAGAGGAGGCAACAAAGCCATTAACATTAAACCCTAGCATGGTATCAAGAGACCGGGATCTCTAATTACCGCCGCCCCCTCCTCCGATCCCATCTTCTCGCTTCTGCCCTTCTTCCCTTCGTCTCCTCTCTTTCTTTCACCATGGATGTTAAACTTCATCCTGCTTCTACCGTTACAAACATCAAAAGCCTCATTCCTGTAACCCTAGAGATGGACAGCGGTTTGTACGCCTCATGGAGCGAACTTTTCGCCTCCACTGTCGTGCGTTCCAGGTTATCCAACACCTTTCACCCAAGCCCGTTGCTGAATCCTCTTCATCCAAAGAAACCGAAAAAGACAAAGACAAGTCCGCTAAACCCGTCGATGACGCGTGGGATCGACTGGATGCTATCGTTTTGCAATGGATTTATGCAACCATATCTAGCGATCTCTTACACACCATTCTGAAACCCAATGCTACGGCTCATGAAGCATGGGTGGCGCTCGAAAATATCTTACAGGATAATAAAAGTTCACGGGCTATTCATCTTCTTCACAAGTTCTCTAACACGCGTCTTAGCGGTTTTCCAAACGTCTCGGCTTACTGTTAGCAACTGAAGGTTCTCTCCGATCAACTTGCCAGTGTTGGTTCACTAGTCGATAACCAGAGCCTCGTATTACAACTAATCAGTGGATTGAATGAGCAATATGAGGGGATCGCCACTATTCTTCAAAATCAGGATCCCCTCCCCAGTTTCTATGATGCACGTTCCAAGCTCATTATGGTTGAAACCCGCAAAGCCGAACAAGCACTTCAGGCTTCTCAGACTGCCGGCACCGCTCTCAACACGCACGCATCTCGATCAGCCAGCAATAACACCTCACCGGCTGAGTACCGGCCAGACGGTCACTACGGCGGACGCGGGCGTGGCCGTGGGTCTCGTGGTAGAGGCCGTGGCCGGAACTCTTGGGGTCGTGGTCGGAGCAACCATTCTTCCCCTCCTTGGCAGCAACAGTGGGCGGTGACTCCCCCTTGGGCCGCTCAACAGTGGGCTCCTCCCTTCCCTTGGGCCTCGCAGCAATGGGCTCCCCCAACTCAGCCATCATGGGCCGCTAATCAACAACAGCAATGGACTGCCCCCTTGCACATACCCGACCCTGAACCCCACTGCTGGCAACTCGGGTTCTGCTCCTGGCATCCTCGGTCCGCGGCCCAATCAAGCTAACCATGCCGCGTACACACCCACGGACATCGAGCAGGCAATGTACTCCATGTCCTTGAATCAACATGATCCGGTCCCCGTAATGGACACTAGCGCCATGACCAACATGACTAACACCCAAGGTAATTTTCAATTTTTTTTTAATAACAACATCCCACAAGATATTATCGTTGGTAATGGCTCGACCATTCCGGTTGTTGGACATGGCACTAAAATCCTCCCACCACCCTTTCCACCCTTTGTCCTAAAGAACGTCCTATATGCACCAAAACTACTTAAAAACCTTATTTCCGTTCGACGATTTACTACTGATAATTCTGTTTCAGTTGAGTTTGACCCGTTTGGTTTTCTTGTGAAGGACTACAAGACCCGGATCCCTATCCTACGATGCAACAGCAGCGGTGATCTATACCCGCTATTGCTTGGTCCGGGAAGCACAACCAACCCCTCCACATTCGCGGCTATTTCCTCTCAATTATGGCATCATCGTCTCGGTCATCCGGGACAACCTACTATGCAAAATTTAAAACGTTCATGTTCTATTGATTTCAGTACTTTGAATAATAACATTTGTCAATCTTGTGTTTTTGAAAAAAGTGTTCGTTTAGCATTTGTTACGTCCCAAACACATATATTTCAACCGTTTGACATTATACATAGCGACCTTTGGACATCGCCCATTCTAAGCTCGGGTGGTCATCGATACTACATTCTGTTTCTCGATGATCACACGAACTTTTTATGGACTTACCCCATATCCAAGAAATCCCAAGTTTATACTGTATTTTGTAACTTTTACAAATATATTGAAACCCAATTTGCAAAGAAAATAAAAACTCTCCAATGCGATAACGGTCGTGAATACGTCAACTCGTCCTTCTCACAATTTTTTAACGACCATGGCATGCAATATCGCCTCTCGTGTCCTCACACGTCCTCCCAAAATGGTAAAGCGGAACGTCAAATCCGCACCATTAACAATATGCTTCGTACCCTTTTGGCCCACGCGTCCCTACCATCTTATTTTTGGGATCATGCCCTAGACACCGCTACATATCTTCTTAACATACTTCCCATTAAACACAAACATAACACCACTCCCACCGAAAACCTATATCACCGAATCCCAACATACGATCATCTCCGTGTCTTTGGTTGCCTTTGCTATCCCCTTATTCCCTCTACCACTATCCACAAACTCGAACACTGTTCTTTTCCGTGTGTCTTTCTTGGATACCCGCTCACTCACCGAGGCTATAAATGCTTCAATCTCGAAACCAAACAAATTATTATATCCCGCCATGTCGTCTTTGACGAAACCACCTTTCCGTTTGCTAACCATATTTCTCCTCAACCCTCCTATGACTTTCTCCAAACTGGGCTCTCCCCTCTGATTTGGCCCGCTGTCCAATTTCCCTCTCCCCATACCGCACCGGCCCACAACACCAACACTCCCCCATCGGCCCAAACCCCTACATCGGCCCAAACCTCCCCAGCCCACACCCCTCGTACACCTGTCCTGGCCCAGCCTCTTCCTACCCCTCCCTCGGCGCAAACAACCCCACCCGCTGCTCAGCCTACCCCATTGCCTAGCCCAGCCGCTACTACTACACCTTCACCTACCATTATCCCGAACCAGCCCACTGCCACCCAACCCACTCGTACCATGCGCATCCGCGCAATGGACGGGATTACCAAACCTAAACGGCAACTCAACCTACACACAACCACCACCACACCCGTCGTCCCCCTCCCTAAAAACCCAACCGAAGCTTTGTCCACACCGGTATGGCTTCAGGCCATGTCCAACGAATTCGATGCTCTTATTAAAAATGATACTTGGGATCTCGTGCCACGTACACCAAACATGAATATTATTCGAAGCATGTGGCTATTTAAACACAAGTTTAAGTCGGACGGTATGTTAGAACGATACAAGGCACGTCTGGTGTGTGACGGTCGGTTACAACAAGTGGGCATTGATTGCGGAGAAACATTTAGTCCAGTTGTTAAACCAGCTACTATACGTACGGTATTGTCGATTGCATTATCAAAGTCATGGCCCGTTCATCAGTTAGACGTTTCAAATGCATTTTTGCATGGTAAATTAAATGAAGTTGTGTACATGTATCAGCCTATGGGATTTCGTCACACGGGTTTTCCCAATCACGTATGTCGGTTGAAAAAGTCATTATATGGGTTGAAACAGGCGCCGCGGGCATGGTACCAAAGGTTCACTGATTACGTTTTAACATTGGGGTTTCGCCAAAGTAAGTGTGATGCTTCGTTGTTCACATTGCATGAGGATGCAACCGTTGCCTACCTACTTCTTTATGTTGATGATATTCTTCTTGTTACATCAACCGACCAGCTTCGACATCAGTTGATGGCTCGCCTAGCCAATGAATTCGCTATGAAAGATCCCGGGCCACTCAGTTTCTTTCTCGGAGTCGCGGTCACTCGCCAACACAACACTATGTTTCTTTCCCAACAGTCATACGCTTTGGATATTATCGCTCGGGCCGGGATGCAGTCTTGCAACCCCGTCACTACCCCGGTTGACACGCACTTCAAGTTGAGTGCTCACTCCGGCGAGGACTTTCATGATCCTACTTTGTATCGTAGTCTCGCTGGAGCGCTTCAGTATCTTACCTTTACACGGGCCGACATCAGTTACGCGGTACAACAGGTTTGCATGCACATGCATGCCCCGAAAACAGGTCATTGGAACGCCTTAAAGCGCATCATTCGGTACATCAAGGGCACTACTTCCTACGGTCTTACCCTATGCTCATCCGCGACTCCTTCTCTCGTGGCATACACTGATGCGGATTGGGCCGGTTGCCCCGACACTCGACGGTCCACGAGTGGTTATTGTGTCTATTACGGTGATAACTTAATCTCATGGTCATCTAAACGCCAACCTACCATATCTCGCTCAAGTGCCGAAGCCGAATACCGTGGGGTAGCTAACGTAGTTGCTGAAATTTGCTGGTTACGCAACTTGCTTCTTGAGCTTCGACATCCTCTCACTCGTGCCACGTTAGTATACTGTGACAATGTGAGCACTATTTCCTTGTCAGGTAATCCGGTACAACATCAACGTACGAAACACATTGAGCTCGATATTCACTTTGTGCGGGAACAAGTTCAACGAGGTCAAGTGCGAATCCTTCATGTGCCTTCTCGTCACCAGATTGCTGACATATTCACCAAGGGGCTGCCCCGGATACTTTTTGATGATTTTCGTTCCAGTCTCAACATTCGGCAACCTCCCGCTTCGACTGCGGGGGTGTAATAGGAGTCAATATTATATTTCCATAATTATGTCAATTGTAATTAATTCTAGGGTTTTGTACATGTCTATATATATTTGAGGAATGAGAATAGAGGAGGCAACAAAGCCATTAACATTAAACCCTAGCATCGAAGAATCTCTTCGGATTCAAGAAGTTGATAAAAATAAGGAGGGAGTCAATTCAACTTGGGATTTCTCGAAATATTATCGTATCCACTAGGAATACATAGTTAGTATAATACGTTCTGTTTAGTTATAAAATTAAAATACCAAAGGAATGTTGTGCCGGATTCAAGTTATAAGCAAATTTAATATGAACTCGAGTGTAGAAGATAATATTTCAAACTTCACACAGAGGTAATATGAACTCGAGTGTAGAAGAAATATTTCAAACGCCACACAAAGGAAAGGAGAAGAAAGTGTGTAATAAGCCCAATGTTCGGGTGTGTAAATTCAATTGCTTATTTCAAGGCCCCTTGGTCCTCAAACAAGCCCAGTGTTCGGGTTTTTAACTAGTTATTACAGGCCGAATAAAGGTTAAAGTAAGCCCACTTGTAAAAATGTCCAAAAAGGTGACGATTGATTTGTAAATTCTGCCTTTTTATAGTTTGTCTTGTTAAAAGAAAACCTGCTGTGATAATTAACTACTAGAAAAGTCATAAAATAGCAGTACACTTTGACAATGGTCCATTATGGTAATTTACAACTTTTTCGTTCGCTTTTTGGTAATAGCAAGTTTTTTTGAATAACTTACTTGAATAATTAATGTGAGTTTCATTGGAGAACCTTAAAAAATGGTGAACCGGAGAAAACTTTTAAAAATTTAACTTAACATGTTAAAATTTAATTTTTTTAAAATTTTTTTCGGCTCTTTTCCTTTTCTTGTAGAAGCATTTTTAATTTAAAAAAAAAACTAAAACTAAAAAAAAAAACAGTTAAAAAAAGGCTTAATTTTTTTTTTACAAAAATGAATTTTTTATTGGAATAGTTTCTACCAATTTTTATAAGGAAAAGCCCTGAAAAAAATTTACAGAAAATTGATTTTTAACATGTTAAGTTAATTTTATAAGATATATTTTTTTAATTGTTTTTTAAACATTTTTTTAAACTTTTTTAGTTTTTGATTTTTTATTAAAAATGTTTCTACATGTATTTATAAGGAAAAGCGTCAAAATAAATTTAGAAAAAAATATTTTTAACATGTTAAGTTGAATTTTTAAGAGTGTTCCCCAGTTCCCCACTTTTTTAGTGTTCCCCAATGAACCCTCCCCTATGTCCTTAATCGGTAACAAATAAGATATTGAGTAAATTACAAGTTTTGTCCTTTATGTTTACAGCAAATTGCAGGCGGTGTCCTTTGCCTTTAAAATTGACGGGTTTGTACTTAATGTTTCAAAATCTTACACTGTATGTCCTTTGAGCCTAACCTAGTTTAATTTTTTTGTTAGATCTGATCATGTGCCATGCATATGAGGGCCTTCTTGTCATTTGATCATTTCAGGAGTTATTATGTAAATATATATAGATAGGGACTGTTTATAAAAATAAAAAAGATTTTTACTCTTGCATTCTCTTTTACTCTAACCAAATTTCATTCTTCCTTAACAAACGCCATCAAAAAAATCTCATCTTTCACCCAAAATTCCTCCAAATTTAAAATCCCCAATGTAATTCAAACACTTAATCTTGAAATCATTTCAAAAATTCATCACCCAGATCTTTACAAAACTAATCCCACATCAAATCCCTCAAAACCCATCTCAAATTTCTAGGGTTTCTGAAAGTAATAAAAACAGACTGAGGGAAAAAAACAGGGGAAAATGTCGGGGAAAGAAGATATGCCGGAAGGGACGGTGCGAAATGTAATGGAACAAGAGAATTTGAAGTGGGTTTTCGTTGGTGGAAAGGGGGTGATGGGAAAACTACGTGTCGTTCGATTCTTGCGATCCTTTTGGCGTCTGTTAGATCCTGTGTTCTCATTATTTCAACTGACCCTGCTCATAATCTTAGCGATGTGTTTCAACAGAGGTTCACCAAGGCTCCTACTTTGGTTATTGGCCTCACCAATTTGTATAGTCTTGCATGTTTTTCCCTATTCAGAAATCAGGGTTTTTAGGGTAGCAAGTTTGGAACGTATGACCTGCCATCGGTCGGGGAAAGAGTGGATGGATAGGGTGGCCGTGAGGAGGGAGGAGACTGGAAAGGAAGGGTGGTGGTTAGAGCAGAGAGAAAGTGCAGAAGAAAGAGTAAAAATCTTCTTTATTTTTCTAAAACAGTCCCTATATATATATTATTTACATAATAACCCCTGAAATGTCAAATGACAAGAATGCCCTCGTGTGCTTGACACATGACCAGATTTAACAAAAAAAAGAGAAAAATACCCGGATAGTCCCTATGGTTTCGCCTTTTTTCATCTATAGTCCCCAACTTTCTAAAATTACCTGAATAGTCCCCAAGTTTTCATTTGTTGTTCCCGGATAGTCCCTGGGTCTAACTTCAGTTTGTTTTCTCTGTTAAGAGGATGTGAAATGACAAAAATACCCTTTCCTTAAAAGGCCAAACCATAGGGACTATCCGGGCATCTTCTTCATTTTATTTACAAAACCCCACCACCACACTTCATCTCCACCATCACCCTCCTCCACCCTCCACCATCGCCGGCTGCCGGTCATCCAGTGCCTCCGGCCGGCTGCCGGTCATCCTGAACAGAGCCGACAGCCGTGCAAACCACCAACACCCAACACCACTTACAGCCACCACCGCCACCCCTTTCTCTCTCTCTAAACCCGCCATTCGAAACCACCTACATTCCCACTGCCACCGCTTATGGCAGTCACCACCATCTTTATTTATCATAAGATTATCATCCTATTTCTCAACAATGGATTTACAATCAGAATCAAGACCTGCCCTTTGACTTTGGGAGTCAAACCTATAACTTTTACATGCAATCAAACTTCATGTTAATTTAACACAAAACATTTCTATCAAATATTTCATCAACAAACAAAATACAAATTCACACAAAACTGAAACTTAAAGCAACCCATTGAAGCTCTAAAATCAAAGTAAACACGTTACCACCCAAATAATAATAATAATAATAATCATTCAATTTCCAGATTCAAAAACAAGAACCCATATATGTAAACAAACAATAAATCAAAAACTACTCACGCTTGATTGAAATCATCAATCCCAGACACCCAAAAGGAGGATAAGTGTAGAATAATAAAAAAGCAACCGATCCACCACAAATTCTTCGACATTTTCTGAATCAAACGAGCATATTATCTTGCAAATGCCATATAAGTAAATCTTGAAACCTGAATTGGGTTACAAAACGTGTTGTGAACACAATGAGGATAGAAAAGAAACAGGAAAAGGGATCTTGAAACCCTTAATTTTGGGAAAGATTGCGAAGAGGGTTTTCGTGTTTTTGAGTTTTGAGGTGAAGTAAGATCTGGGGATGATGATGGGATTGCAAGGAAAGGTGAAGAATTTTATAAAGAGAAAAATGCCCGGATAGTCCTGAACAGAGCCGACAGCCGTGCAAATAAAAATGAAGCAGCCGGCCGGAGGGACTGGATGACCGGCAGCCGGCGATGGTGGAGGGTGGAGGAGGGTGATGGTGGGTGGAGGTTGAAGATGAAGTGTGGTGGTGAGGTTTTATAAATAAAAATGAAGAAGATGCCCGGATAGTCCCTATGGTTTGGCCTTTTAAGGAAATGGTATTTTTGTCATTTCACACCCTCTTAACAGAGAAAACAAACTGAAGTTAGGCCCAGAGACTATCCGGGAACAAAAAATGAAAACTTGGGGACTATTCAGGTAATTTTAGAAAGTTGGGGACTATAGGTGAAAAAAGGCGGAACCACAGGGACTATCCGGGCATTTTTATCCAAAAAAAATAAACTAGGTTAGGCTTAAAGGACATACCGTGCAAGATTTTGAAACATTAAGTACAAAACCCATCAATTTTAAAGGCAAAGGACACCGTCTGCAATTTGCTGTAAACATAAAGGACAAAACTTGTAATTTACTCTAAAATATTTTTGCCCCTATCCGGTTAGTATATCTTACGTTTTACTTTTTTTTGGACGACTAGATTACCTGGCTAGGACTTTGGCCTTTGATCACCTAGGTCATGAGTAGGAATCCCGTGGTTGGCATATTATTGTTACTTTGAACCGATGTCACAATTTGCCCATGTAAGATTCGACTCTGAAACCTCCCAGACAGGAACCCTACATAAGTGGGTAAACCTTCCCACGTCCCCCAAACCAGTTGGTCTATGGATCATTAATAACTCAATAATTACCTAGGAGAGTCTTTCACAAAACTTGTAATAATCAAAATGTATCAAAAAGAGACATAATCTCCTAAATGGATCACAGCCAAAAGTGTATTGTTATCTTTGCCATTTCCCCTTACAAAATATAAGTTGCTTTGCACTACACATACCCAGCCCACAAGCTGCAACGTCTGGACTGTCAATATATTTTCGTTTATTTGATGTCAAAACAATGATACATTATGACTGATGTTCTTCTTTATTTACAGGAACTTGGACAAAGAGAACAAAGTATGTAAGTGTATTCTGTTAGTATATATAAAAATAAAAATATTTGTAAAATAATATCTATATCTATATCTATATCTATACTATATTATAATGCATGAGGCAATGGCATTTTAAGATACCCAAAAAATAAGAACCCCCCCCCCCTTATTTATAGAAAGACCCCTAAAATGAGGGTAGTTTGGTAACACTATTTATTTTTTAGCCCCTAAACTTATTACACTTAAATCCCTAAGGTTTTAACAAAATTATAGATAGTTAGTTACAATTCACCCCTCCACAACAAACTTATAATTATTTTACGTATTCTTACCATATCTTATAAACTATATTCTTTTAAAAAAATCCAAAAGTACCGTGATAACCTACTCATTTTTGTTGACGTTTCGATAGTTGTTTTATTCGGTATTAACGTGTGAATTAAAATGTACAAGTGATTAGTGCCATGCAAAAACTAAGTTGTTGGTTTTTTTTTTTGAAAGGAGAATTTCATTAAAACAACAGCAAACCTCAAAACCAAGGCAGCCAACCCAACTAAACAACTACATATTAACAAATTTACACCAATCTTGCCAGGAAATCGAAAAACCTTTTAGCCTAATGTTACACCAAAGAAAACCCAAAGCTTTTATATTGCTAATAATGTCTTCGATCTTAACCTCTTTGTTGTTAAAGACCACTCCGTTCCTCGCCTTCCAAATACACCAACACCCGATTCTCATCAAACCCTTTAGGATTTCCTTCTTTGGACCCTTGAAACCGACATGCTCATGGATATGCAACAGATCCTTAAATTCGAAAAAAAAAACATCGGAGCCACCATACACCACCTGCTAACATGGTTCCAAACCGTGGTCGCAACAATACAAGATGTGAAGATGTGATCCACAGTCTTTAAACCAACGCCACATAACTTACAATTATCGTCCACTAAACCAATGTTCCGATTTTTTAAAGCTTCCGCCGTGGCTATTCTATTCAAGCTCGCTCTCCAAACGAAAATATTACATTTAGCCGGAACCCATTTACAGTTGTTATCTTCAGCCGATACATTCTGAAATCTGTTGAATTCGAGTAAGCGTTTAACAGCCCCAACACTGAATGTCTCATCTTTGCTGCCGATCCAATTCCACGAGTCCCGCGAATTTACCAAGGAAACATCATGAAGAAGCGAGCAAAGCCCAACCAGCTCATCAACTTCGTGACCAGCCGTAATCGGCCTCTTCCAGGCCCAAACATACCGCAATCCACTTGTATCAGACCTGACCCGCTCCACAATTTTACATTTTTTCTCCGATTCCAACTTAAAAATTTCCGGGAATTTATCTTTAAGCGGCTCATTGCAAAGCCACGGGTCCAACCAAAACGCCGTATCAACGCCATTACCGACATTACTTTTAAAAAAATTCCTTAAAGGTATTCCATCAATTTTGGTTTTGGAAAGAACATTTGCAATGTTATTCCAAACTCCACCCATTGATTTTCTATTCGGAATAAAATCCCAACATAATCTAGAATTATGAATAGCTTCGATAACTTTTTTCCATAACATACCTTTGTTAGATAAGAAACGCCAGCCCCATTTTGCCAGGAGGGATGTATTAACGTTCTGCAAATTGGAAAGCCCGAGCCCTCCAAATCTCTTAGGGGACGTTAACTTCTGCCAAGCCACCCAGTGCATCTTGTTATTAGAATCATAAGCACCCCAAAGGAATTTCCTGATTTT
Source organism: Helianthus annuus (assembly GCF_002127325.2). NCBI lineage: Eukaryota > Viridiplantae > Streptophyta > Magnoliopsida > Asterales > Asteraceae > Helianthus > Helianthus annuus. Next base: position 47,796,959 of record NC_035436.2, on the reverse strand, counting down.
CGCTTCTAGATCGTTCACAACTTTGATGGGGGCCTTATAAAGAGAAAAATAGTAAATCGGGAGGCTTTCGAGAGCTGACTTGATAAGAGTGACCCTACCCCCCATAGATAGAAACGACGCCTTCCACTTAGATAATCTCGCATCAAAAATATCGTACACCGACTTCCAATTAGAAATTCGATTCATGTTGGCACCAACTTTCAAGCCAAGATAAATAAAGGGGAATTCCCCTACTTGACAACCGATGAGATCAGCCGCCTCCCCTAGATCAGACGCTTCCGCCCCTACCCCAAAAATGCTGGATTTAGAGAAGTTTATTTTCAGCCCCGAACACATATTGAAGATCCTAAGAATGCGGACCACATTCAGCAGGTTATCTCTAGTCCATTCCCCAAGTAAAACCGCATCGTCCGCATACAGAAGATGGGATATGCTCGGGCCATTATTAGGAAGTTTAATACCATGAAGCGCACCAACCTCTTTCGCCTTATCGATCATAAAAGATAAAGCTTCCATCACCAAGAGGAAAAGAAAAGGCGATATCGGATCTCCCTGCCGAAGGCCTTTTGAGCAATAAACTCAAACGTGGGGGACCCATTGACAAGCACCGCTGATCTAGCCGATTCCATAATACTCTTTATCCAAAGACACCAACGATCCGGAAAACCCATTTGGCCCATAATGGATAATAAAAACTTCCAATTAACATTGTCATATGCTTTCTCGAAGTCGATCTTTAAAAAAAACGCCTTTTCTTAAACTTATTTCCCCATCTTAAAACTTCATTGACAATAAGCGGCCCATCTAAAATGTAATTCCCACTAACAAAAGCAGACTGAGACTCCGAGATAACCGAGCCAATGACCTTCTTTAATCGGTTCGCCAGCACTTTGGAAATAACTTTACTCACCACCCCAATAAGATTGATAGGCCTATAGTTATTTAAGTCCACCGGGTCACGAACTTTCGGCACCAAAGTGATAAAAGAAGTTCCACAGCCCATATTAATCTTCCCATGATCAAAGAAATAATTCATAAGATCTAAAAAAATCCTTCTCAAATAAGTACCAAAAAGTTTTGATGAACTTCATATTTAATCCGTCTGGGATGTACAAACACCTAGGGTTTTCGAATTATATGTATTGCAGGCATCAAATTTGGCTCCATCAAATTTAAATTAAATCTTAGCATCTTTCCTTTTTCATCTTCTACCAACTCCAAAACGCCATATTTCGTTTTCCATCAAAGCTACAAGAAGCACCAAACCTTCAAAAATGATTACTTTATTATCCATTGAATGGAGAAATGGAAAATCAAATATGAGCAGCACCGCAAGGATGTACAAACATGTTTGAAAACCTTGATCTTATTTTAAAATTCAAATGATTTCTCCTTCGTTTTCCATCACTCTCTCTCTCTCTCTCTCACACACACACACAAATTCCATCTACAAGGCCCTCATATTTCGGCATTCGGCGTAAAGATTCAGATCCGATAATAAGGAGGGTGCCGCCGGTTAGGGTTTCTTCGTGAAATGTTGTAGAGCGTCATGACGGCTGTTGTTGTGGTTGTTTCTGGCAATTCGATAGGGTCAGTCATCCTCTTCTATAGAGCTGCTGAAGAAACTGGTCCTTTACATATAAACTCTGATACGAAGAAATTAGTGTTAATTCTCATATGATTTCTAAAATAGATTAGGGCTTTTTATAGTTAATGGTTTATCGATTATTCTTTGAAGAATATATTTCACTTGCAGCAAATATTGGATGTGGGTTACGCATTTGTTTCTACTTCTGTCGTAATGTCATCAATTGAAGCCCTAATTTGTGGCCGGGGTCTGCTACAGTTGGTGGATATTTCGATTAAGCTAGTTCTGGAAGTGGCGCAAAAGTTGGTGGAGAATAAGGTTAGAACGCCTTGTGGATAATCAATGGGTTCTCAACAATTGTCCTCCTATCACTGTAAGCGTCTATTTTAATAACACCAAATCTTAACATAAAAAAATTAACGACTTAGGGTAAAAAAGTTCTCTATATACAAATCAGGGAGATTTGGTAACCGATTTTACGTGCACTCTTTTAGTTTGATAAATAAGATCTCTATAATAAGATAATTCTTGCTCGAATAGTGAAATTCAATTTGTGATTATTCTGTTTTTTGAACAGTGAGAGATGGAGATAGGCGGATTTTTATCTTGATGTTAATGACATTGATACATTGGATTGTATATCAGGTTGCAATCATGACCCTTGCTGTGATGGCCATGAAGTTATGTTGTATGAGTGTTCTGTGTTGAAGTTGCGGAGGTGGTAGCATCCTGCGTTGTTCTTTGCAAGTCTGATACACTTGACTAAAAAGTCTACAATTCATCTTCTTCGTCGATTCAGTATCAATCCATTCGTCACACAGTGAGCTAACTCAGGTTCAGCATAGTTAATTTTTGTTCTTGTCAATTAGATAATTATTTGGTTTTGTTCAGTTGATTTTATAATTATTTGGTTATATTTTGTTAAGGAAGTTTAAGATAGCTTTGTTATTTTTTGAATAAATCAGTTTGTTCTTGACGTAATTAGATTGTATATTTGTATGTGTAGGTTCTTGGTTTAATTTAAGTCTAAATTTGTTCGGTTTGCGATTAAAATTGAGATTTGTATAGCATTTACTCGGTATTTGAAATGTATTTGATATTTTTTTCATGGGGTTTAATTTGGGGAGAACTTCTACAAGACTTGTACTATTTGAAAAGTTAATGTGTATTCACGAATTCTTGATAACAAGCAAAAAGTTGAAGCAATGAGTTCGGGTTAATCTGTGTGGGTTATATGGTTTTTTGCTGTTTAAAGGTCTCACTGATACCAGACCCTAATAACATTCAGTTTTCAGGTATTCGGGTAACGGGTTTTCCAGGTTGGGTTAATCGGGTACGGGTAAAATCAACGGACCTAATACTCGACCCTTTGCCAATTCTATCATTGTGCATTGACTCTGTGTTTGTAATGGTAGAGGAGCTGAGAAAGTGGAGTTTCTAAAGTCAGAGGGTGTGGATCATATTGTTGATATCAGCAAAGAAGGTGTTATTGAAAGTGTGAAGGCGTTTTTGAAAACAAGAAAGCTCTAAGGGGTTGATGTTTTATATGATCCAGTTGGAGGCAAGCTTGCAAAAGAAAGCTTAAAGGTGTTGAGTTGGGGAGCACAAATTTTGGTTATCGGGTTCACGAGTGGGGTGGTCTCAGTTATTCCTGTTAATATTGCTCTTGTTAAGGTAAAGATAGGCCTCTAATGACATTATATATTTTACAAAAATGAAATTTGTTGTATGCTGGTTAATCCTTTAGGCCGTGGGGTATGGTGGGGCTTGGGTTGGGGCATTTGTTGACACGTAGAATGGGAGCTCCCCCACCACTCAAACCCACGCCCATGGGGTATGGTGGGGCTTGGGTTGGGGGCATGAGTTTGGTTTGGCCATTGAGAGCCTGCCATGTCACTTACTAGCCCGCCCCACGCCCGGCTTCAAACCCACGCCAATGGGGCCACGCCCAAACCCACACCCCAACCCAAGCCCCCGGGGTGGTGGCTTGGGCGTTTTCAGCCAACCCACGCCCAAACCCCCGCCCCATACCCTATGGTCTTAAGTCATTGTTATCTCTTGTTTTGAATTTCTGGTACTAAATTATAATATCAAGTAAAACGGGACACCGCCTTTACACTTCTATTCTTTTTGCAGAATTGGACGGTTATTTTTGTAGTTTTGGGCATCATTATTCCACTATCTGTTTGTATGGGGCGATCGGTTTGAAGTGTCTTGCTTTAGAAAACTACCAAAAATGGCACATTTTCCCATTTCTGTAAGTTGTTCCCGCTCATCTTGCTTTAGAAGTTTAAATAGTGATAAGAGTATTTTTGTTTCCACCGGTGGGCACTAGGCTATGCTTGTAGAACTGATAAAGCAAAAGAAGGAGGTAGTTGGTCTCTTTAATCAAATTCGTCTGGCTCTACAAAAATTACTCATTTTGACACTAATTTTAAAAGGAAGTGGGTCAAAAGGGCTGAACATTGGCCAAAGAGTAATCCATAAACCAGTTTTATAATTTAATTACAGGCATTTGTTGCTTTGTTTAAAAATACAAACTTTTTCGACAAGACATGTTTTGGGCTGACATGGGGTGGCCCAGTATGAACCGCACCACAATAAGAATCAATTTGACACGAAATTGTTATTACTCGACCCATTTGGTAAATCTACTTATATCATGTTCCCTTTTTCTTTCTTTGAAACTAAGGACCATGAGCTATTTTGGTGTAGCGCAGGGGACAACGTTTGAACTTCAGAAGCAAATGGAACCCTGACAAAGATTGTTGTCTGCAATTTTTTATGGTAGTTCAGTGATACAGGTGCTATTTCAGATCTTTATAATTATGAACCATGGAATGATTTCATTCAAAAACTCTTCTCAAATATATATCATCTTGCAGGCAATTGACGAGTTTATTTCGTGAGTGCTGCTTCTAATGAATTCTTCAAACATGAGTATGTCTCTTTTCTATCGTTTATTAATTCCTGCTGCTAGACTTCTTCATCGTTGAGTACTTCTCTTTTCTATCGATTATTAGTTCCCACGGTTTTTCATCGTTGAGTATTTATCTATTTTTAGTTGCAAAATTGATACGATTTTGAACATTTTCTAGACGCATCTGATTACAACTTGAGGAATTTTTGTTGGTACTGTTATATATATGGGTAGCGATTTGTCACAAAAAAAAAAGTTATGTTTGTAACGAGCTCTTGAGGCTTCGAGTTCTCGCAATCTTTAGCCACTAAGAACTAAGCATTAACCGATAGTTATAATCAACATGTAGGAATTACTTTTCAAGAATTTTATTTTGTTAGCATTCCAAATTTAAAAAAGTTAGTAATTCAAAGTCTATGTAATATTTTTTTCCACTTTCATTTGCAGGAAGGTGTTGTCAACCAATGAAAGGATGATATGGGGATATTGCAGGACAAAATTAATGCTTTGTTGGTTAGTATTTTATAAAAGTAGCAATTGAGTGGACTTAACTCTCTAAGTTAAATGTTTTTTTTTTACTATTAACACATGCTTGTTTGATTTTCTTTTAATAATTTCTTAAAATTTATGTGACCACGTGGAACTTGGGCCATGAGGACCGAGTACAAAAATGCCCAATTAGGATGTAGTGCAACTAATGAACTTGCCAAACTATTGGCTTATGACGTCATTGGATCAGAAGAGAAGGTACATGTAATATGTAATTCTTTGTGCTGGCCATGTCCAAATTTGTTGAGCAGAGACACTTTATGTTCAAACTGTTGCAATTTCTTATAAATAGTTAGTGTGCCAAATATGATTATAAAAGATATATAATCTAAACGTTAATCCAATTTTATTTTGAAACAACGAATGACTAGGTTTTGATGCATTAAAATTACCCATTGGGCGCCTTTTTAGCCGTCAATTCATTTTATCTGTTTATTAATGGTACTTATTTTTATACTTCTTTTTTTGACTTATGCAGAGATCTAATGAATTATAACTTGAAAGACACTTGGAAAGCTTAAAAGATGAAATGTCCTCACAAATTTACGCTCCGAGCTTATGGCTTTAAAGTCTTGATTTGTTTAGGTTGATACTAATTTTGAACTTGCATGGTAGTTTTTTAGATTGTTTTACATGTTATTTTTTCTTGTAGAACAAAAAAGTCATGATTTCTCTATGTTGATCACCGAATATTGTAGCTCCAAAACATGCTAGAACCTTTTTGCAGGTGTACATGAATAGAGATGAGGTAAAGTTTAAAAAAAAATGTTAATTACACCAATATATTGTGAGAAGATTGATAAACAAACATAAACGGATATCGCGTTTGCAGTGTGTTTCTTCTGCTATATAGAAGTTCTTATGTGTTAACTATACGTCGCAATTCCTACCTATGCTCACAGTGGGTTGAGTGTTAGCTTAAATATGTTCATAGTTTATAGATTGTTATAAACGTTTTAAAAGTAAATTAGTTTATAGTTGTATCATGTGTTTCTTTAATGATATTAACACGTTAATTATTTGTATAGTTAAATAAAAATAAAGACAAAAAGAAGTTTTTATGAGTTGGTCCGACCTGTTACAACTTACATTCAGTGACGGACCCATGAATTATTTGTGGATGCGGATGAGTAGTTCAAGCATGTTTTCAAGGGGTGCGGTCCGGTTTTTTTCCTTAAAAATACACTAATTTTTTTTTTTCAAGGGGTGCGCCCACCCACCCAGACAGACACTTAGGTCCGGCCCTGCTTACATTAGAAAATAGAGGTGGCAACTTGAGTACAGTTGGTGGGTTCATATAGCACAACCCTAACATAGGATTACGTTATTTACTTAGTTGTGTCAATAAGCTCGTAAACAAAAAAAGGCTTGAGTTTGTCGCAGTCCGCTTTTGAACCAGTTACTCAACCCACCTGATTTACCATCATACGCTTTGTGGTGTATACTTAAAAATAATGATGTGGTGAGATGTATAAGTTTGGAAGTATTAGAGCTTGAAAAATAAATGGGTCGTAAATAGACCATGTTGAAACTACAAATAAGAAAACTAAGAGAGTTATTATACAATATATCACGAGAGAGTTGATAAACTAACAAAAAGACGAGTATCGCGTTGTAGACTGTTGCCGCCGCATCGCGTGAGTATCCTACTATACCAATAAGAAAACTACCAGAAACGAGTACCGCAATGCAAAATGTTGCCCCCCGTCGCAGCGCGCGAGCACCCTACTATACCAACAAGGTTGGTGGGTGTGTTTTCGCGCCCACTGCCACCTCATCAATTTTAGCGCCCCTACCCCGCCTCCGCCAAAGGAATGTCAGGCGTGAGAGGAAGATAACAATGGGGTCCACCTTCATCAACCAATCAGATTTTTTTATTTATCTTCTTTTAATATAGTTAAAAGGGGCTTTATAGGGTGCGTTATTCCACACCGTGTAAATCAGCGATAAAACCCCTTGCTTATGTGTCGCCTACGTGGTGCTTACGTGGCGTGATAAAACCCTGAGGGGCTTTAAATCACACCCACCAGCCTAAGAAAACTATAAAAAACGAGTACCGCAATGCAAAGTGTCACCCCCGCCGCATCGTGCGGGCACCCTACTAGTATATTATAATGCATGAGCGAGGGGTATTTTAAGATACCCAAAAAATAAGAACTTTTCTCACTCTTTATTTATAGAAAGACCCCTAAAATGAGGATAATTTGGTCTTTTAAACACTATTTATTTTTTAGCCCCTAAACTTATTACACTTAAATCCTTGAGTTTTAACAAAATTATAGATAACTAGTTACACTTTCCCCCCATCTACAACAAACTTATAATTCTTTTACGTATTCTTTTTATATCTTATGAACTATAATACTTTAAAAAAATCCAAAGATAGCATGATGACCTACATATTTTTGTCGACGTTTCGATAGTTGTCTTGTTCAATATAGACGCACGGATTAGAATGTATAAGTAAATGATGCCTTAGTATACAAATGATTACCGGATGGGTACTAACCGTCATGCAGCCATGGGGCTAGGCTAGCTGCAGAGTTGTAATACTCCGGCGGATGGGAGGTCCGTGCAAATGCCCCCCTAGTATACAAATGATTAAAGAAGAAAATAACAACTATTTTAACTATTTATTCAAATAAAAAGGATCCGCTACATTTTTTCAAATTCAAAACCTAACAAATCTCTTTATTCGCCAGACGCAGATTGTGAAGAGTTTGTTAAATCCCAAGTCAAGCCTATTAAATCGCAACTCACATTTCATCCCCTCCCTTCTCATCATTCTTTCTCTCTGAGCCATCGAAATTAGTAAAATTCCTCTACCAGTATCTCAACATCAACATTAACAGCCACCACAATTAGTAGCCACCATACTCCTTCGTTGTTGCTAGGGTTCAACGATTTGGAAGCATGAGGAAGCTACGTGGTTGTGACGCTCCGAAACCGACGATGACGAAGATGACGTTGATGACTTGATGGTGAGTTCATGTATTTACATCTCTATGTTTTTTAATGCGATTATTTTATATGTATTTTGAAGGATGGTAGGCCTTGGTCTCTGTTCCAATTAGCATCATATGAAAGAAGATGAACTAGGAAATGAGTTGCACACAATAAGGAGGGTAGTTCGAGCACTAAAGGAAGTGAAAAGGTAATAGGTGTTTGCACATTCCTGTTGATGTAACATATATATCTCTAAATGGTTAGATTGTCTTAAAAATTTACATTATTATTTTTAGCATCAGAAGGTGGCCTATTTAGTCGTGTCTCCTTCCGAACGAAACCGACGCTTCGACGTGACCGAAGCATTGTGAGTGTATCTTTCCTTATTTTGACCTCTTAAATGATCCAACAATTATGTAAATATTCAAACTTGTAATTGGACATGGAACGGGGTGTAGTGGTGGTACATGAAGTTTAGTTGAATGGCAGCATTGAGAAACAAGAATCACAACCTCTGGATGCTTATGATGTTGTTAGTGAGATGTATCCGAAAACATGAAAAATACGAACCCCCTTAAAATATTAATGTTTGTACTTTGTAATTATGTTTTGTATGTCATGTAGGATGACCGGTATAATGTGAGATATTGGTGGCTTAGGTCTTAGGCCATGTGTAGTCATAAAGCCCTTTTGGGGGCGTTATGCGACATGTGGCATGACACGTCAGCAAGGGGCTTTATGGGGCGTTATGCAATTTGAGGCCGTAGTCATAAAGCCCCTTTGTCATCATTACTAAATTAGTTTAATTTTCATTTTTTTAAATAATTTATAAGTTTTATAAAATTAAAAAACATTCCATTAAATAAAAAACAATACATTAAAATTAAAAAAAGTTAAACAAAAAAAAAATTACACCTAAAAAATAAATTTATTCTTCGGTTTCATTTTCGTTCTCTCCTTCTTCCTCTTCGTTTTCTCCGGCATCCAAACCTACGTCTTCAAAGTTCCCGTCTTCGAATTCCTCAACCTCTTCTTCCTCGGAATCTTCGTCGTGATCACTGTTGAATCGAATTGGGCGAATCGCCCAAGCATGCTCAACCAAATCCGCCTTCAACGTGTTATGTATTTCTCTAGATCGCAATAGTTGAGCATTTGCGAGTCTCTCTTCCATTGTCGCTTGGGTTCCTTCGACTAAATCTTCGGGAATATAGTTTTGGCATATCGCTCTTCCATCATCCTCAATGATCATATTATGCAAAATGATGCAAGCATACATGGTCATTCGTATTCTATCCTTATGCCACATGCAACAAGGATTTCTGATAAAATGCCATCGTTGTTGTAGAACCCCAAAACACCTCTCGATATCCTTTCTCGAAGACTCTTGTAATTTTTTAAAATACTTTCTTTTTTCATCGAACGTTTCAGAAAACGTTTTAACAATAATCGAATACTCCGGGTAGATACCATCGGCCAAGTAGTAGCCATGCTCGTAATCGTTCCCGTTTGCATGAAAACCGGCCTTTGGTATAGTTCCAGAAATGTAGCCCTCTATTAATGGTGAAGCCTCTAACGTATTAATATCGTTAAAACACCCGGCTACACCAAAGAAGGCCGACCAAACCCAAAGGTCGTATGACGCAACAGCTTGTAATACCAAAGTTGACCCTTTTTGATCACCCCGTGTATGTTGACCTCGCCATGCGGTTGGACAATTATACCAACGCCATTGACGACAATCCAAGCTACCAATCATGCCAGGTATTCCATGCTTTTCTAGATGCACCTCATATATTTTTTGAAGGTTGTTCCAAGTGGGGTGTCTCAAATAACGTTTTCCATATAACTGGCATATACCTAAAATATAATTTAATATACAAAAATTTTACTAGTAAGCTACTAAAAAATAAATATATAAAAGTAAATAAATAAAAGACAATAAAAATTACCATAGCAAAAATGTTCCAAGCAATCTCGGGTTGTTTTTTCCGCCATCTTCAAATACTCGTCGTTGATGTCGTACGTGTTTCCGTATGATAATACGCGTATGATTTCTTTAAGTATACCAACGCCATTAATAAAGATTTGGAAAATAGGTATGATTTCTTTAAGCAAAGAATGGACGCGCGAGGATATCTAGGCTTCACCTCAATTCAAAAGGTCACATCCGCCTTACGCGTATTATCATACGGAATTGGTACCGAATTTCCCGAACCGTTACCATTTTCGGTACCGATTCAGTACTGACATTTAGTGTTTTCGGTACCGGTATTTACCTCCAAATACCGATGTGTACCGGTACCAAACCTTGCAGAACCGGGTATTTTCGGTACCGATATGAGTACCCGTTTTTTGGGATTTTCGGTATCGGTTGGTACCGAGCTCATCCCTACCGATGCGTGTTTGTTGTGTTATTATTTCTTTTATGGAACTGGTACATGATAAACAAGATTTTGACAGATTATATGTGTTTTCAAGGATGGACCTAAAGCTAAAACAGATGCAAATGGAAATACTGGTTCGTTTTTTTGTTAACACCATCAAATTTTAGTAATTTACTTTAGAGTTTTTATGGTAATTTATTTCCATTGGAATACATCTCCTATCCCAAACAATGTTTTTCATATGGTCATGTATGATTTGTGGTCACGTCATTCTATCATCAAATGCTAAACTATAAGTTTGTAAGTCATACATGTTTCAAAATTTTGTTTTGAGTTACTTTACATATTTTTTTTCAACTTCTAAAACTGGTAATATGTAGTAATACAACCAGGTCATGTCTATTTCTAATGCTATTTTAACTGAGCGCTGGTTTGTCAACTATTGTGTTGATCATGAGATAACATTTAGTTTATGTTTGACTTTCTTCATTGCACTTTAGACCTATACCAAAATTTTCATTGCAAAACATGTCGTTTTTTTGTTACAGATACCATGATTCAAAGTAGATTGTTCCTCGACTTGCAAATGGTCCTTCTTATCAGTTCCATGTGGTGATTATTTACATCTGAAATGACAAGTTCATGTGGCATGGTGTGAGCAATGGTTGTGGCTTACAAATCAACAACAGGTAGCAAGCCTGCATCAAGTGGAGGCATGTTTCTTTTCAACTGAAGTAAAGACTCGCAGCGGTTACCGAATGTTGCGAGTCCTTTGCTTGTGATCTTGAGGTAGTGGCTGACATCCAAGACTATGAGATTTGGTAGTGGTTTTATGTTCTTAAACACCATTTGGTCAGTAATATCTATTATTAACATTTGCAGCCGTTTTCGAAAAAAAAAATATTCCATTGAAATAGACATACAACAAGAGAGTTTCAAAATATTAATCGAACATATAGTTTTTATAATCTAGATTCAAACGCTAAATATGTTCTTTATAACACTATAAATAAATTGTGCTGGACAGGTCATTTTAACCTGACCGACTCGTTTTAAGTCTGTGTTACCTAGCCTGGCCCGTTTTATGTCGGTCTAACCTGGATCAATCTATTTTAAGTCGGTCTAACATGGCCCGACCCGTTTTATCTACCACAATAATGCTACCATAAATATTATACGAATTAGAAAACTACCAGAACCAAGTGGCAATGCAAAGTGCCGTAATGCAAAATGTCTCCCCCGCCGCATCGTGCGGGCACCATACTAGTTATTTTATAAGTACTCTATTCTATATGACTGTTGGTTCAGGCCCCTCTCTACACTCTCACAACACACACTTATGAACGTAACTATGCAGAAGAGATGATAGATAAAAATTGACAGAAACCTTTCTTTATTATAAAATGATAAGTGGTGCATAACAAAACAATTTACTCTACTATTTATAATAAACAAATTCATGCACATGCAAAATAACTTGGTCCACTTATGCTTCCTGATTTAAAGCAACGACTCCAACTTATTTCTCGTATACTCGGTCACCAGTTGCCATAGAACTCGGTCAAATCTGACCACTTCCCTACTCATTATCTGGCTTGCTAAATTGACTCCAAGACCCATCACATGTGACCGGATAACCTACTAACCCATTTAAATAAACTCGGTAACCGACTTGACCCGTACTCGATCCGAACTTGACCCGTAAATAACCCGCAACATCAAGATTATTCCAACAATGACTATATCTACAAAACCGATGGAGGGGAATAGTTGTTTACTATAATTGGTGGTTATGGTCGACCGATAAATCAGTGACTTATATCTTTTTTATTGTTTTTTTTCCACCGAGATTTTATTATATAGGGTGGAGATACAATAGGAAGTTTATTTGGCTAGGAAGGCTAGCAAGTGATCTTGACAATCCATTTAGTTAATCAAAGGCTAAGATTAAATGATGGAAATTGAAGTAAAGAAAAGAGGCGCATGAGTTTGTTTAGGGGCATTCTAGTCAATCCAAGACAATAGTTTCTCTCTCCTCCAACTCCCCCCATTTTTTAAACGTTAATAACTCTTTCATACGACACTATTTTTTTTTATAAAAATTGCACCAAAAAAACGAGCATTTTTTTTCTTTAAAACGAGTATACTATTGCTATATTTTCGAAAAAAAAATTTTAAAACCCAGTTGCGTAGAACGCAATGAAAAAAACTCAGTTGCCTAAAACGCAATGGAAAAAAAACCTAAAAAATGACATTTTTCTAAAACGCAATGCACAAAAAACACAAAGAAATGTCTTATTTGTAAAACGTAATGGCCAGAAAACACAAAGAAATGTGTTATTTCTAAAACGCAATAGCCTAAAAACTCAAAAGAAAGTGTTTTACCTAAAACGCAATAGCCTGAAAACATATAAAAATGTGTTTTACCTAAAACGCAATGCACCAAAAACACAAACACATGTCTTATTCTAAAACGCAATGGCCAGAAAACACTTAAAATGTCTGTTTTCTAAAACGCAATAGACCGAAAACACATAAAAATGTGTTTTACCTAAAACGCAATGCACAAAAAACACAAAGAAATGTCTTATTTATAAAACGCAATGGCTAGAAAACACTTAAAAATGTCTCATTTCTAAAACGCAATGGCCTAAAAAAACAAAAGAAAGTGTTCCCTGTAAAACGCAATGGACTGAAAACACACAAAAATGTGTTTTACCTAAAACGCAATGCATCAAAAACACAAAGAAATGTCTTATTTATAAAACGCAATGGCCAGAAAACACTTAAAAATGTCTCATTTCTAAAACGCAATGGCCTAAAAAAACAAAAGAAAGTGTTCTCTGTAAAACGCAATCGACTGAAAACACCTATAAAGGTGTTTTACCTAAGACGCAATGACTAAAAACACTTCAAAAATGTGTTTTTCTAAAACGCAATGACCAGAAAACGCATAAAAATGTCTTAGTTTTAAAACGCAATAGCATAAAAACACCAAAGAAAGTGTTCTCTCTAGAACGCATTGAACCATGACAATAGTTTTGTCTGTGCTGTGAATTGTCTATGCTGTGAATTGTCTGAACCAATGTAGTTTACGAATGCAGTTTCCAGAGGCAATTTACAGCAAATTAATTTTTCCAGAGGCAGCTCAACCCCAGCCAGGGGCTCTGCCCCTTGGACCCCGCCAGGGGCTGCCGTTCCTGGGACCCCGCTACCAGGGGCGCTGTCCCCGGACCCCCGTCAAGATCGTAAAACGCAATGATTAAATCAAAAACCTAGATCGTAAAAATGAAATTAAAGAATTTCTTAAATGGATCGAAGTGATTTCTTCAACAATTGACGAATTTTGAATGATTGAAACACTTATCAACGCTCGAATCAAATGGATCGAGTGATTATCTTCAAAATCACCGGAAAAAACGAGATTTTGTATGAAATTAAACTGGGTTTTCTTCAAAAAAGCTGAAGAACACGTTGATGGAGTGTTTGAATCCTTGATTGGTGATGAAAATCGCACTATAATGTAGTGATTATTGAGATAGAAAATGAAGAAATGGTTGAAGATGGTGGGTTTTGAAGTTACTGGGTTTTGAAAAGGAAAAAGAAAGGGTTTGATTGACTAAAATACTTTTTTTCTTTAGTTTAAATGTTGCTACATGTCCTAATCCTATAAACTTCCTATTTGATATTTTCCCTTTTTATATATATACACGGAAAGGAATGTCAAACAAATAAAACCATGGCATGTGGGGAAAGTTTGTTTCGGACTTTCGGTACAGCCTAGCCTATACAAAGCAGGTTCGAATTCCACTCCCTCTGATTTTAACATTTCTGTTTTTTTTTTTTTTTTTTCCTTTTGGCAAAATTAGACAGGCCCAATATAGCACAGCCCAATATATTTATTGAGCCCAATATGTTAGTGTTAATGCCTAAATGTTAGAACAACTGTTTTTTTAACCGAAAGTTTTATTTTGTAGTAGAGGTACGCATAATAAGCGGTTTGTTAACTAGAGGCGGTCAATAACCGGTTCGTAGTTAATTTAAACCGCCGGTTCCTATCCTGTTATATTTAGTAGTGGAACCAATTAATCGCTTTTTAACCTACTTATCGGTTAACCAGAAAAAAAGGTCATAACGCCCATTTTTCTAATATTTTTTTGCTATAGAAATATCGTTTCTCAACTAAAAAAATTTGTCCCTGCTTGTTTTTTTCTGAACATTCTGGTGTAGATTTTAACCTACTACTAAAGGCCAAAAACGCCCATTTTTCTGATATTTGTTTGCTATAAAAAATTCTTTTGTCAACTAAAAAGAATTGTGTCCCGACATTATTTTTTTCTGTGAACATTCTGGTGTAGATTTATTTGAAAACAAAGTTTTATTTAAATCGAGTACAGTTTTTGGTATTATATGCTATAACGAGGGATGATACCGTTGTGGTACTATGACGAACCAGATCGCTTATAAGCGAATGTTAAGTAGCCGGTACAATATTAGAGTTCGCTTTTGTGTTTTTTTTTTTTTTTTTGACAAACCAAACTGATAATGACCAAACTCCTGTCATGTGACGTCAGAAAAAAAAAAATTGACCATACTTCCGCCGCAAAGCGCCGGTGCAAAAACCTAGTTGTATGACATTAGGCTTAGTTAGTAGGGTTATACGTGTAATTTTATTTTAGAAATAAGACAAATTTTATTTATCTCTTTAGTTTCATATATAAATGGTCGGAGAATCCGAAAGACATAATGAATTATACTTCGTTCATACGATTTATAAATGGTCGGAGAATCTGAAAGACATAATGAATTATAGTTCATTCATACGATTTAAATTGATTCACTTATATTTGATATATACATGCCATCGTAGAATTGTAGAATTACGAATCTTTATTAATCTGTCAATCAAGCTTCATCTCCCGCTATGTTAATGTACTAATTTCCTTAGCCATTTGAAAGATTTGGTATACTTGTGTTTACGTGCTAAATCGATTATCAACAATTGCATATTTTCAACACGTAAATTGTGAGTAGTTTGCTTACACAAATCTTTTGTTTCCGCGATTAGGTTTGCATAAAATGTTATCCGCGCTTTTGTGGTGTACTGATTTCCTTCCTTCAATATCTTATCTTTAGCATAGCTATTGCATAATTTATGTGATCATTATTTTACAAACCACGATATTTTGTATCATACTTGAACGAATTAAATGCGAGTCATATGAAGCGTTTTAATTCCAACTTACACTTGAGACTAATTGGTTTCTGGTTAGCAAATGAGAAATTATAATCATCATCCCGTCGCAACACGCGGGTTGACGTCTACTCATTAGTGACATAATTTAAAGGCTGACACTCACTTATTCGGGGACTGGGGGTGGTCCGTGATGGCCCCTCCATCACGAGTGATGGCAAGTTGCACACCACCGCCACCTTCAACCATAACGCGTGGATTTAACAACGCGTTGAATTCTTCACGCGTTGTAAAAATTCAACTGTATGTGTATGACTTGTACCTTGTGTATTAATACTTGTACGTTCAGATCTGATGGAGCTGATGTTTCGCCGGAATTTGATGGCTTCGCCGGAATTTCGCCGGAAAACTGGTCTGCAAGTCGAAGAAGATGCAGATGATGTTTTTCAAAAGTTTGATTCTTTTTAACACATTCAGTCCCTGTGGTTTATAGTTATTTACAAAACTTATTTAAATCTTATTCCTTTTAATTTCAACTTTTAAAACTGGCAAGTTTGGTCCTTGTCATCAAAAAAATTGTTTCTTT
This sequence comes from Helianthus annuus, assembly GCF_002127325.2. NCBI lineage: Eukaryota > Viridiplantae > Streptophyta > Magnoliopsida > Asterales > Asteraceae > Helianthus > Helianthus annuus. The sequence continues at coordinate 47,780,792 of NC_035436.2, read as the reverse complement.
TATAAACTTGTAAGATTTTTTTTATAAACTTTATAAAAAACAAAAAAAATGGTTGTGAGTGATGGAATTCCATCACTAGTGATGACCACCGCCACTAAAAAATGCTTGTGAGTGATAGAATAGTGGTTGCTGACATGGTGGAACATGATTGGATGTTTGTGAGTGATGGAATTTCATCACTTATGACCACCCCCACTCCTCTTAGATGACTATTCTAGAACTGTTTGGTGTTATTTGCTTAAAAATAAAATGAAAGTGTTTGAAAATATATAAAGTTTTTATGAGTTGGTTTTGACACAATTTAAAACTAAAATAAAAGTTTTTAGAAGTGACCATGGCAAGAATTTGTGAATAGTAAAATGAATGTTTTCTGTAAAAGCAAAGGTATATTACGTCAAACTAGTTGTTCTTATACACCATAGCAGAATGGTGTGGTCGAAAAAAAAAACATAGACATCTGTTAAATATAGCCAGGGCTTTTGTATCAAGAAGGCCTACCGTTGAGGTTTTGGTCAGATTGTGTGCTAACTACTACTTATATTATTAACAGACTTCCTTCATCTGTGTTAGTTGGTAAGAGTCCATATGAGGTTATGTTCAGTTTTAAGCCTACCCTTTCACATTTAAGAAATTTTGGGTGTTTGTGTTTTAGTACAGTTTTAAATGAGACTGATAAATTTGCTTATCATGCGGATAAGTGTGTTTTAATTGGTTATTCTAATGTTAAGAAAGGTTATAAACTGTGGAACCTGGATGAAAAGAAGGTGTTTTATTCAAGGGATGTAAAGCTTTATGAAAGTGTATATCCTTTTAAAACAAAAAACTGGAATGAAAGAGATCTTGGAATTAATAATGAATTAGATCATACAAACTTCTTTGACTGTTATGAAACATTTACACCCAGTATTTCACAAAGTCCCAATGATGAAGAAAGGGAATCTGGTTCTCACGACATCCTTATTGATGATCAGCAACCAATTTACTCATCTACATCTGCCACGTCTGGTCAAGTTGATCAAAGTGATTCAACTTTAGATAGGGGATTGAGTAGTAGTAATGTGAATCCTGATATGGTTGAGGACACTGGAATGTCAAATGCTGAGACCAACCCGTCTGAGGGAAATGTTCCTAGTGTTAGGAGGTCAAGTAGGAATGTAACTTTACCAAAAAGATTAGATGGTTTTGTGTTAGGTGGAAAAGTTAAATATGAGATGGACAAAGTTGTTAACTATTCATGTTTATCTGCTGACAACTTTTGTCTTGTTAATAGTTTAAATAAAATTATAGAACCTAACTTCATATTATGAAGCTTCTAAAGACCCCAAGATGGGTTGAAGCTATGAACTCTAAAATGGAAGCATTGTTTAATAATAATACGTGAGTTCTAACAGATTTACTTGCTGATAGAAAGGCTATAGGATGTAAATGGGTATATAAGGTTAAATATAAGTCGAATGGGGATGTTGAAAGATTTAAAGCTATTATAATCAAAGGGAAGGCATAGACTTTGATGAAACTTTTTCACCTATTGTCAAGATGGTAACAATTAGAATTGTTATAAATCTTGTTGTTAGAAATAATTGGAAACTTTTCCAACTTGACATCAATAATGCCTTTCTGTATGGTTCTATAACTGAAGATGTGTATATGCAATTTCCCTAAGGTTATTATTGAAAAGAAGAAACTAAGTTTGCAAACTTGTAAAGTCTTTATATGGTTTGAAGCAAGCCCTTAGAAAATGGAATGAGAAACTTGTTAAAGTTCTATTTGATATTGGTTTTAAATAGAGTTTATGTGATTATTCACTTTTTTGTTACAAGTAAATCTGATGTTTTTGTTGTTTTGCTTGTTTATGTGGATGACATAGTCATCACTAGTAATAATGAAAGTGAAATAAATAAAGTGAAACAAATCCTAAGTGAAAGTTTTAAAATCAAAGACCTAGGTATTTTAAAATACTTTCTTGGTATAGAGGTATTATATGATAAGCAAGATGTTTATTTGAACCAAAGGAAGTATTGTTTAGAGTTGTTAAATAAATTTGGATACTTAGGGTGTAAATCAGTTACTACACTAATAGAATTGAGTTATATTATGAACACTAAAGATAGTAATAATCAAGTTGAATTAAAAGATATTACTGGATATCAAAAGCTTGTGGGTAAATTGATTTAGTTATCGTTAACAAGGCCTGATATTAGTTACACTATTCAATATCTTAGTCAGTTTATGCACAAACCTTTAGAATTGCATTTAAAGGTTGCATTAAGACTGCTTAGATATTTAAAGTTGTCACCTAGTAAAGGGTTGTGTTTTAGGAAAAGTAATAATTTTGAATTGATCAGCTATGCTGATTCTGATTGGGTAAAAAACATAAACAATAGGAAGTCGATAATTGTGTTTTGCATTTTTTTAGGAAATTCTCTAATTTCCTGGAAAAGTAAAAAAAAAAAAACAAAGTGTTGTGTCCAGGTCTATAGCCGAAGCTGAATATAGAGCTATGTGTTCCACTGTGTGTGAAATGTTGTGGATTAGGAATGTGTTAAGTGAACTTAATGTGTTATATGAATTACCGTTGAGGTTGTGTTCTGATAGAAGTCTGTGATTTCAATCTCTTTAAATCCTTTGTTTCATGAAAGAACTAAACATTTTGAGATTGACTTGCATTATTTGAGAGAAAAAATTGTTGATGGCTTAGTGATACCAGAAAAGGTAGATACTGAGCAACAATTAGCTGATATTTGTACTAAAGGGTTGAACTCTGTTCAGCATGAGTATTTTTGTAAAAAAAAACAGGGGTTGATAGATTTGTGTAACATATGAATGAAGGGGGAATGTTAAAAACTATACCTTATGGTTATAGTTAATAATTGTCAGTCATATGTTATATTATATTATATTATATTTTGTAACGTGGTTAATACTGTTGGTTAATAAGTGTTACAGGTTAAAGCTGAGGGACTGTTCTGGATTATTTATGATATTGAAAGGTTGTATATGCTGAGTATTGTGGTATAAAGGACTAGTTATATAACTAATCGAGGACTGCAATCATCTTCGTCCATAGATGAGGGTTCAAAGTGTAAGTTGAAAAGATGCTAGTATAAAAGACATGGAGAATCACTATTCGCCTCATTCTCACTTGTTCAGTTTTTCTATTCTCTCTGTATTAGGGTTTGTTAGAGTTATTATTTATGTTGTTTTTGTTGATCTCTTATTTGTATTTGAGAGATTTTGTGTTGTATGAGTCTTGATGATCTGTTGATCTTGTATCTTTGTGATCTTATATTAAGATCTAGGGTTCTCGGGGGATTTTTCTTGGTTTGAGTTAAGACCGTGGGGTATGGTGGGGCTTGGGTTGGGCTTGGGTATTTTTGACACGTGGCTTGGGGGCAGACATGGGGCGACCCACATCTAAACAGGGTATGGTGGGGCGGGGGTTTGGGGCGTGGGTTTGGTGGGCTTCGCTGGGCTGACCCGCTGGGCTGGGCTGTTTGTTTTAAAACAACAAATTTAATTTTTTTTTAATATTTTTAATTAAAGAAAATTACATAAAAAAAATTCCTAATGTTTATATTTGTTTTTTATCTCTTCTCTCGTCTACAAGACTAGTTGTAACTCGTCACCCTGTAGGTGATCAATCGGCTTGGATAGAATTTTCAGATCATCCCGTCTTTGTCTCAGGGCATCTCTAGCGGCATCTCTAGCTTCTTTGCTCCTTCGTTGTTCGGCCCTTTGTTGTTGGAAGACGTTGAATGTATCTAACTTGGATGAAATGTCATCCAACTGGTCGCTGTATATTCCCCTACGCAAGCCCGAACTCCCAGCTGAAGGCGATGCCGTACCAGATCTTAATTTTTTAGCACGCCTTTTTGCAGCATCTCTTCCATACTCGGGCCGGTTTGGGCTTGGCGAATCATCCAAAAGGTCCTCAAGCTCTTGATCTCGAGCATCAGATTGGGCTTGGGACAAGGCCCTTGACCTTTTGGAAGACGTGTTACTTTCGCTACCACTGGGGATATTCGCCCACTTTGGATGGAACTTACAAATCTCCCAACAATGCATGAAACGGAAGTCGGTCCCCACATTTGATTTGAATTGAACCAATGCATTCGTCACAATGTCGGCTTCGGTTTCACCACTTTTTGGGTTTTGTTTTGCTTTATTTAAAAAACCACTATATTTTGTAAGTTGGCCGCTTATCTCGCTCCACTTCGAGGATAAGCTATCGTTTTCACGATAAACCTCTCTTCCCAATTCTTGATGAAATACTCTACTAACCCCTTGCCACAAATGGGTTCGATGTTGAGAATTTCCTATTTTTATAAAAACAAAATTTAATATATTACAAAGTTATATAAAAAAAACATTAATAAAAACAAAGTTTAAGAATACCTAAAGTTGCATGTTGAGATTGTTGAAACCAACCCCTCGCCAATGCAAGTTCTTCAGGAACGGTCCATTTTAGTTGTTTTCGCTTAGCGGTTTCAAGTGCTTTATCCGCCTCGGTTTTTTTCTTATGGCTTCTCTTTTTGATGGGTTTCGATGCGGAAGGACCATCGTTGGGTGGTTGAGTTTCGGGGACGGTTTCGTTTTGTGAAAGGTCGATGGAGGTTGGTGAAAGGTTGATGGGCGTTTGTGCAAACGGGGTAGGTATCGAATCCTCGGTGTGTGGGAAGTTAGTAAACAAACAATTCCCAAGATACGATGCATAACTCGCTTCTTGGGGCATAGAAGAGTGTATCAAAAATGGACGAGGCATTGGACGAATGGGTGGTGGGCTAGGATTATTTTCTTGGAATGCATACAGGTTGTTCGGGTCAAAAGGACGGTTATGAGGATGCATTTTTTCGTTTTGTAGAAGGAGAATTGAAGATGATTATAGAAGATGTGGTTGAATGTGGTAAAAAATGGAAGAAAAATGTGAGTTTTATAGTGGAAAAATAAATCTTTTTTTTTAAGATAGCCGTTGGCCAACGACTAGCCCAACGGCTACTTTGGTTTGTCCAGTGAGAGCCCGCCATGTCAGCTTGGCCAGACCGCCCCACGCCCGGCTTGAAACCCAAGCCCCAAGGGCCACACCCCAACCCAAGCCCACCCGGGTGGTGGCTTGGGCGTTTTCCCCCAACCCACGCCCAAACCCCCGCCCCATACCCCATGGTCTAAATAAGATTTTCTCCACCGTTGGTCACTATTTCTGTTGTTGTGCTTTGATTCATTATAGTTTACACAATCCTTGAGGCTGCCACCCTCCGTCGCCTTGCTGCTAAGCAAGTCCGATTTACCTTTTACATGCTAGGCCTGGGTGGTCCGGCATGGGCCGGTTTGCGTGTCCGGAATGACACCACACCATTGCCAGTACACTAAGTCGACTCTTAACTTCGTTGTAATGATATTTAAGGGCTTTTGAGTTTTGTGTCTATGTATTGATTGCTTTAAGTCTATATAAAGTAGATATGAAACTTGATCATTACTAGCTTTTTTTTGGCGTCGCGCGTTGCGGCGAAACCGAGCAAATGATAATGTAAAACGAACGTGATTTGAAAATAAAGCATTTTTTTAGAAAGTCAAACCATTAGAACGGTTTAGTTTATCTTTGTACCGTTTTATGATACCAAATAAATACTTTATTTAGAGTACAACTTCGTTTTTAACAAAACTTATAACAGTATGTCGGGGAAAAATTAAGCACAACTACGTACTTAAGTTTTAGAAAAAAGTTATAAACGTAAATTATTAAAGAAGTATCAAATTAATCGATAAATTAATATATGCTCTAAAAAAGAAAAAAAAAATGAATTATTAAAAAATGGTATAAGAAATATATGGTTTTAAAAAAGGAAAAAAAATTAAACATATGTTACTAAAAGTAAATATAATAATAAACTATTATAATATATTATTATAAAAATAAAAATATTTATATAATATATTAAATAAAAGGAAAACAAAAAACTATATATTATTATAAAAATAAAGTTACTATTCATCGTCCTTCGTCAACAATATTTATATAATATAATATAATATTTATATAATTTGGGAGTCACCGCTTCCATTTTTTTTTTAGAGTTAAATGCCATTTTAGTCCCTGTGGTTTGGGCCATTTTGCCAGTTTAGTCCAAATGTTTGAAATATTGCCATTTTAGTCCAAATAGTTTCAGGCGTTGCCATTTTATATGGTCGAATCGCCCTTTTAGTTAACAGAATTACATTTAAAATGACTGAAATGCCCTTCTATTTAACAAAATAAAGGGATAAAGTTAACCTAGTGGACTAAAATGGCAACTTTAAAACTATTTGGACTAAAATGACAACGTTTCAAACATTTGGACTAAACTGGTAAAATGACCCAAACCACAGGAACTAAAATGGCATTTAACTATTTTTTTTTTTTTATTTAGAATCTGCTTTAGGCTTAAAAGCTGCTATCGGTTTTGCTACGGTTTTAGCCTTTGGAACCGACTCAATCTCGGGCTTAGGCTTAAGGAGGAGTTTTGACCATACAAATGTGACTAGTTTTGCTTCAACAAGTAGAATGAAACAGGAATGTTCGCGATAGTCGCGCTACAATTTACAACACATATGTACATTACAAACCTTAATACTTGCATATTTTCAACTAAAGAAACGCGCACAATGATAATTACCAGACACCAAATTATGTACAGATCCATCCTCCTGCAACAAATACAGAAATACAGCAAACTGTTACATGCAAGTTAGGCAGGCATATAACCGACACAAACTCATATAACGACACAAGGAAAATTGCGATGAACAGTTGATGATGAACAAAAGAAAGTGGCTATATTACATGTTATGCTCGGTTCTTCTTGGATCGAAGCTGAGTGAGCTTATCCCTCCATTGTGCTGTAAAATACCAAAAAACAACATAAGACCGCCTACATTAGAGGGGAAGAAAAGTGGGTGTACATGGTAACCCGACCCGTATATAGAAAAACGGGTTGATTCAGGTTATACTTTGTCCCCAGCAGGTCAAACAGTAAAATTTATATAGTTGGTTGGAATGGAAGTGATTAACATATCAAATAGGTTAAAAGTCACCCAAAATGTATCCACAATTAAATCTAAAAACCGTTCTATTTTCAAAAATCAGATTATAATTTTAATAGTCGTTTAAAAAAAGATTATCATTTTAATAATATAGTTTCTTAAAACATCTTTCTAACGTTAATAATTTATAATAATCATGAAAAGAAAACGAATAACAAGTGTCTGTGAGTTGACCCAATATGTCCACTTTTGACCCGGCCCGAATTAGGGGTGTTCATCCAATCGAATAACGAATTTTCAAATTCAGCGAATCGATTTTTTCGAATTTTTTTTTTTTTAACCAGAATTCGTATTCGATTAAGATTTGATTTATTCGATTTGAATTCGAATTAATTAGATTCGATTCGTATTTGAAACTCGAATTCGGATCAAATTCAAATAAATTCCATATAATTCAAATTCACCCTGAATATAAATATTTTTACTTTAATTTTAAAACTGCTACAAACTAATTATAAGGGCTTTTAGAGTTTGGTTAAAATTTAGAAGGTTTTTTTTTTCCATATGTGTGTATATATCATTTATATATGAATATAAAAAATATATACGTATAATGTGAATTCAATTTCGAATCGAATCGAATTGAAAATTATAAATTTGTATTCGATTCGAATTTGATTACTTGACTCGAATTAGAATTGAATTGAACTCGAATATTTGAAAACCGAATTCAAAGCTTGATAATCGAAAATCGAGTCGAATTTCGAACTTTTCGAATCCGAATCAAATACTGAACACCCCTAGCCCGAATTCACATATCGCCACCTCTTTATGAACTCATACAAGAACTTCATATAAGATTTCGTTTTTTAGGCCAAGAGCAATAATATACAAGAATAGGATATAGAACACACCAGCGTCTCTGTAACGTTCCTCAACAATAGCAATAAGCATGTTCCGAACAAGATTAAACTCCTTCGTTTCAACACAAGGCTGTCCACTTGGTCTGTAACCATTAAATCTTGCTTAATAAATATGCTATTTTATGCTCTATGACTGTATTAATGAACTGAACTTGTTAGATACCTGTCCAGTTCTTTAAATATCAACCCGTCTGACGAAGATCCTTGCATCGAAGGCTTTGCGGATTCAACAACCTTCATTCCGTCACTATATGCTAAGTACTTGTTCACTTGTATTGGCACCTGAACACACATGATAATAATAATAATAATAATAATAATAATATTAATAATAATAATAATAAATATTTTTCCCATGCGTGTAATGATATAAAATGAACAGAAGTAAAAAAGATGTCGTTTGCATGCACCTTGCACCTAACAGCGATATTGATGGCATCTGATGGACGAAGGTCGAAGCTAATACACTCGGTTTCGTCATCCACCTGAAATTATAAGCACCGCCATTTCGATCACAACAAAAACCTAGAAACATCTGTAAATTGAATATTATTACAAGTCCATGCCTTTGTGAGATATAGCCGAGCAAAATACGCTTCGTGTATTCTCTTGGTTACCCGAACAACTTTGACCTGAAGACAATATAAATGACATGAATGTATGGCGATTTGAAACCATTAATACTATGTACTCTGAAATGAAATGTTTCATTTTATGGAAATTTCAAATTTATTAACTGTGGTTCGACTTATTTTACATTATGGGTTAGAATAATTATAGTTAAGAGTAAAGTACACGGATGGTCCCTGCGGTTTACCAAAATTTTGGATTTGGTCCCTAGCTTTCCAAAAATACATGTGTGGTCCTTGTGGTTTGCACTTTGTAACGCATTTACTCCCCAACCAACAAATCTAAAGGTTTTAGAGTGTCCAAATTAGGGACTAAATGCGTTACAAAGTGCAAACCATAGGGACTATCCATGTACTTTTGGAAAAACTTGGGGACTAAATGCGTTACAAAGTGCAAGCTATAGGGACCATTTGTGTACTTTTGGAAACCTAGGGACCAAATCCAAAATTTTGGTAAACGAAAGGGACCATCCGTGTACTTTACTCTTATAGTTATATATTGTATTTTATATGTAGTCAAATTCAGATTTCACATAGCTTTGATACTTTAACGTTGTGTTCCCGAGTTAAGTTAAGAAGAGAAAAGAAATGATTCCCTCATTTTCTTTTCTTTTCTCTCCATTTCTTTCCAAATTGGATTAATTATAGGCAAAAAAACCCTCTCATTTTCCCTTCTTTTCTCTCCTTTAATGAAACTCTGGAACACAACTAAAATTTATTTCCTTACAAATCTTTTCTTTCTCTCTTTTAATAAGCTCAATTATTTCCTTACAAATCTTTTCTTTTCTCTCTTTTAATGAAGCTCGGGAACACAACGTAAACATTTTGAGGGGGAAAAGAACAAACAGCCCCTTACTTTATAGCCCATCTTATCAACCATTTCCCGCACCACTTGATACATAGTTGGCCTAGCCTGAAACACAAGACAACCATTTCTATTACTTTAGTAAATAAATATACATGAAAAAGGCAATAAAAAAAGTTAAAGTCAACTAGTCAACGGTAACGATTCAGCGTACGATTTGAACATTGCGAATTGCTGCCATGAGCAACACACTAGGCATCTCCACTGCAAGAAAACGCAAACGATCTTAGCAAGTCATTACGCATGTAATTCCAAGAAACATATAAGAATATATACGTACAAACAATTATTGGAAGTAATAGGCCGGTTTCATCTTCCATCTTCAATACGATCGCAGGATGCGGGGCGTAATCGGGAGTTTGACCACCTTGAGGATTGTTATGAGCACATCTTAGATGCTTACCATCCCTCATCTTAATCATAAATCCTTCTGGGCTGCTCTTCACTTCAACTGCATAGAAAACCAACCGTAAGACGAGCGACAATAATGGATAGGGCTGCAAACAAACCGAACGAACACAAACAAGCCCTTATTCGTGTTCGTTTGTTAAGAAATATATGTGTTCATGAACTGTTCATGAATACTTGCCGCGACGAAATTTTGTGTTCATGTTCGTTTGTTAAGGAAATGAATGTTTTCATGTCCGTTTGTGTTTGTTTGTTAATTTTAGGCAACGAATGGAAACGTACGTTGATGAACACAAATGAAGACAAACTAATGTTCATGAACACAAATGGAAACAAACGAACACAAACAAGCGTTCATGAATAAAATATATAATACACTGACTGTTAGGCCCTTAAAGGTTTATACATTAGTTATTAATTAGTGTTGTGGGCCAGGGCTAGATGTTTAGTGATTACATTAGTTATTAATTAGTGTTGTGGGCTAGATGTTTAGTGATTGTTTTGGGCTTATGGAATGGGCTTGGTGGGGCGAAATGGGCTTAGGTTAGGGGGAGCTGTGGGCTTAAGCTCCCTTATAAATACTTGTTTGATCATTCAGGTTTTGGTTGTTGACTCTGAGTTATTTGAAACTTGTATCTGACAATCATATTGTATGTAAGTTAAGCTTTTGGTATTCATCAAATGTTTCATCTACTTTCTTGTGCCTATTATTGAATCAGTTTGATTGTGTGATTCCGCCACCAATCAAACTAGTTGTGATATCATTGTTTGATCCGATTTTGGGACTTACAATTGGTATCAGAGCCAGAACTCGGAGTGGTGGCCCACGGAGTGGTGGCCTGGAGAGAGCCAGCCATGACCAACATGGCCGTGACCAACGAGGACGTTGGCCCTTTAAGGAGGGTCGATTGTTATGGACTAATACCATTGCAAGGTATGGGACTTGTCCCACATCGGTTGTATGGGCAACCAATGTGGGGTTTATATACCAAATGGGTTCTCTCACCCACCAGACTAGTCTTTTGGGATGAGTTCTCTCGTTTCACTGACACTTGTTAAAAATTTTAGTTTTCAGAATTTTGAAGCATTTAAATAAAATATAAAAACTAAAAACACTAATGAATAATCGACCACAATCGAACATAAATGAACACGTTACCGAAGGTTCACGGACATAAATGAACGAACGCGGCCTCTGTTCATGTTCATTCAGTTAACTAATCGAATGAAATTTCTTGTTTGTGTTCGTTTGTTTAATAAACGAATGAACACAAACGAACTTCCCGCCAAACGGTTCACTAAACGTTTGGTTCATTTGCAACCTTAATAATGGATATACCAAAATGATAACATTGCTGTTTGTTTTAGATAAAAAATGGTAAGTATTGTTTTACTAAAACAATAAATACACTAGCATTAAATGAGAAACGTTCACCTGAAAACAACGTGGATTATTTAATATTACTAAAATTGTCTTACCAGCTTCAACTACACTGGAATCCACATAATCAGAGTCATTCTCATTAAAACTCTCTGCCATGCTACCATTGCCATTTGAGGATGAACTAAAAGTGCATGTAATTATGTTTGACTTTGGTTGACAATGGATATGAACAGGATGACGATAGAAGCCTTTAAATCCCCATATCCCACTTCTAAGAGTTTTCGCCTTTGTTAACGACCCGTTAACTGCAGGAACTCTATGAACCCCTACTTGCTTCTGCGGTACTGAGGGGCACACAACTGGTCCTTGTAGATAATTCATCATTCCTGTTACCAAATCCCGACATACCAATATTAATTCAGTATACTAAACCAATTAAAAGTTAATAAATCTTGATACACACACACACACACACTCCATGTAAATACAAAGGTTATTTTCTATCACATGCATCACCCACGAACCAAAGTGGTACTATAGATGTATTATGTATACATTTGTTTGATCACGTCCCATCATAGTACATTAGTACATTATTGATATGTCACGAATTAACAATGATCACATAATAAATGATTCTCATATGGCATGTCCTATTTGACAACAATCTGATTTAATGCGAGATCTAACGCCTCATTGAAGTTGTTAGAATCTACGTGCGACAGATTTATGAAATAGTAGTTGAGATGACGATTCGAGTCCTTTTTTCTTTTGCCATTATGGGAGATAGGTGTGGATATATTGGAAGTATTCCTCCATTATATGGAGGATTAGACATCACCACTTTGGTGGGGTGGTAGAGGCTTTGTGCCTCTTGGGTAGAGACTAGGGTTTAATTCCTGGCATGGGGTAAACTTGGTGTAATTTAGAACAAATCAAGTCTTAAATCGGAACCGAACAATTTTCTGATCAGGACAGTTGACTATTGAACTGAACAAATCAAGTCTTAAATCGGAACTGGAGTTCAGTTGCTTTAACTTCCAATCAAATTTTTAAAAAAATGAACAAATCATCACTTTTTAATGCGTTTCTAGAGGCGAACCAACCGTCCCTAGATTCATGTTTAAATTGAATCAAATAAATATATGCATAGTTGCATACCACAAAAAAATATCATTTCTTATAATTCAACCAATTTTAAACACAATCAGTAAATCTGTTCAAGCTGAGATCATCAACAGTATATATACATGTAATAATCAAGAATCCCGAATTATAATTCAACTTATAAACAATCAACATAAATCTGTTCAAAAGAAATCATCAACATCATAGATACATGTAATAATGAAGAAGCCGGAATCATAATTCAACCAAAATTTATAAGCAATCAGCATAAATCTGTTCAGACTGACATCATCAACCACATAGATGCATCATAACTCAACCAACTTTATAAGCAATCAACATAAATCTGTTCAAATTGATATCATCAACATCATAATTCAACCAATTTTACAAGCAATCAACATAAATCTATTCAAATTATGATCATCAACATCATATACTCACGCAATAATGAAGAAGCCGAAATCATAATTCGACCAAATATAATAAGCAGTCAGCAAAAATCCGTTCAAATTGAGATCATCAACATCATATATAGTTATACACACATATAACAATCAATAAGCCGTGATCAATTAACCGACAAATCAAAAACCGTAACAAAATAACCGCCTCACCTCAACAATATGATCACAAAATATGCGAAAAAGCTTTCCGTCACGGATCGCAGCTCGTTACGATACTTCTTAATCCAAAAGCTCTTCAATCGAGAAATCGAACGGTTCAAAGTGATCGCACATCAATTAGCCATGACGACAATAAAAAGACGGTTCAGTTAGAACAACGGTGACCGGAGAACGACGAGATAGCTCCGGCGAAACGACTCCGGCGAGAAAAAGCGAAGAGAAAATGAGAGATTCTTGTTGTTGGTTAATGGTGATCTAGAGATATAGACGCAAGCAGTTTGTAGATATTTTAGGAGTGGGACTTCTAAGGTGTTCCCTTTTTCTCTTTGTCAATTATTATTTGTTTTAAAAGGACAAAAATGTTGCAATAAATGGGAAGTTACATTTTAAGGCCTTTAAATAATGTTAATGTCCAAGATGAGCCCCTCATTATTGATAAAAAGAACATTACGTTTGACGAACAGTTTGTGAACTGTTTAGCGGGAAGTTCGTTTGTGTTCATTCGTTGATGAAACAAACGAACATGGATAGAGGCCGTGTCCGTTCATTTATGTCTGTGAATGGCCGGTAACGTGTACGTTTGTGTTCGATAGTTCATTAGTGTTTTTAGTTCGTTCTATTACTAGGATTACACCCGCGCGCGTTGCGGCGCGAAACCAGAAAAAATGAACTACTCGGTACATGTGATCTCTAAAGAACCAACCGTAGAGAGCGAGATAAGACGGTAAGTGCAGAAGTGCTCGTAAATACTATTACTTGCTCTTTCTAAGGCTCTATAAATAGTCTCTTCTTAACAGGTTATTCTCGACTTTTGTTTCTTTCAGTTTCTTTCGGCTTGACGTGTTTCGCCGTCTCTAAATGACATGTAGCTATACTTTGAAGCAAGAGTCATGTAGACTACAAATGTTCATCGAAGTGTATAAAATATAATCACCATTGAAGTTTGCAATAAGTTTTAAACATGTCCCTCACCATAAAGTGTAAGCATGTTCTCCCTGAGCTCCTGTAACTTATCAGAGTAGCAATTCTGCGATAAGTTGATTTTTCTTGAAAAGGACAGAGTTGAGTTTACAAAAAGTGTAGTAAGTTGACTCTTCTTGTAGTGGACGGAGTCCAGTTTCTAAAAGTCTAATGTAAACTATATATTGAAGCAGTTTTAGATTCAAGATGCAACATCAAAAACAATTATGCTGGCATTTCTAGCTTCTTCTGACATACTTGAAAGAATGTTGCTGGTCAGTACAGCTACGGAGCTTAAAAGTTGATTATCATACATCGTTGTATTTATTGAGTGATCAAAACTCGCAAGCATCCATCATTGATCAGAAATCAAACTTAGTAATATTGTGTAATGAAGAAAGATTAAAAAACACGATGAAAGAATAATAAGGCTCATATATGTAAACAATCAAAGAAAGAGAATAGATATGTCATGGCTGCACACTGACTGGTTGCCACGGGAAGGGAAAGCAAAGTCAATCTCATGACCATCTCGGTTGCCCCGCCAGGACACACAAAAGTCCCATCTTTGCTCAAATTTAAACTCATCATCATAGCCACTTCCAATAAAAATCAAGGACAATCAATGACAATGAACTGTTTACAAACTACAAACATACGGCCACATATGAGTTAAAGTGAATAGATCCGACACTAACCAGTTGCCATGTGAAAGCAAAGTCATTCACATGACCAGGGGCGCAGGATAGTGTATCTCCGGGGGACGCCCGCCCCCTCCCCCCGGACTTTTCGATGCGTAGTATTATACTTACGTATAGCTATATACGTCCCCTCCCCTCCGGGTTTAGGGAAAATGAGGGGGGGGGGGCGTGGCTTCGCCAATGCACATGACCATCTCATTTTCAAACACAGAGAATAACCCGCCATGGCTGCATACTCACCAGCTGCCAAGTGAAAGCAAAGTCAATCACATAACCATATGCGCCAACAACAAAAAACCTCAACTCTGCCCAGACCTACACAGAGGCATTCAAATTTATATGAAGTATCATATAGTGTTTGTTGGGGAACATTTAAAAGTAGTGAGTGTTTACATAATTACATAGCATTTGCATTTTTGCCACCTACAGCCGGTGACAATAGTTCATGTGACTAAGAAACTAAAGAGATCAAACAAACAAATGCAAATGCTATGTAATTATGTAAACACTCACTACTTTTAAATGTTCCCCAACAAACACTATATGATACTTCATATAAATTTGAATGCCTCTGTGTAGGTCTGGGCAGTTTTGTAGTTCTAGTTTTGTAGTAACCAGTAAGGTAAAAATACATGTTCAAGGTAAAAAAAACAAAAGTTACCGTCAATAGTTCATGGCTTTGGTTTCATGTTCAAGGTATAAATACATGATTCCATCACATAAGGTAAAAAAACAAACAAAAACAAAAGTTACCGTCAAGGCGTCAAGTTAATTTCTTTTTCTTGTGGCATTATGTTGCAACTCTCCACCAAATCATATCATCTGTAGCCTAAAAAATTGGTGGAAAACACTAAAATATTTTAAACATTAATATAAAGTAAATATAGAGTAAAATAAGTATAAAGTAGCCAAGAAATTCAACAAAAAAAGTCAAGGTTAACCGATGATAGTCACTGTAATTCCATCTAACATCAACTTATAACAGAGGAGATTTTAACACCCATGTGTCAGAATTGAATAAAAGTCAAGATATCAACTCAAATTGAATTCAAAGCATATTAAAGAAGTAAGAACAGTGATAGATAACATACAAACAAATTATAATTATCTCAGACCGAATCCAAATCACCGTGACGGCCAGAGTCCGACTGCCGGAGTTCGTCCTCGTCGAAACCCTAGGGGTTCTGTTTCTATTTTTGCCAGCGCCTGGTTCTTGGTCACAACAACCGTCGGAACCCTAGGGTTTCCCAATGATGGATTCGGACGCGAGGTGCGATGGCGGGAGCGATGTCTTCGCCGCTGTCGTCTTCGTCTTCCTCGTTCATCCCAGAGAAACACAGAGAGAGAGAGAGACAGAGACAGTAGATAAAGAAAGAGAAGGAGCCATGTTTTGTTGCAGGTAGAAGAAGAATGTGGCAGGGGCCATTTTTGTATGTTTAGGGTTAGAAATAGAGGATGGTGAGTGAGGAGGAGGATGAGAGGATGTTGAAGAGGGTGATTTGCAGAAGAAAGAGGTGATCTGGTAACAATGGCACAACAATAATGACAACATTTCTTAGGGGCAGTTTTGTCATTTGGTGCACATTTCTTAGGGGCAGGTATGTCATTAGATCAGGTCACCGACCTTTGTATTTAAGACTATATAAATATATTCCAACAAATTAAATATTTTCTAAGTTTCAGTGTATTATATATTTTGTTCATTAACGCTTGTTTGTGTTCGTTTGTTTCTATTTGTGTTCATGAATATTAGTTTGTGCTCATTGGTCTTCATTAACTTTCTTTGCCTAAAACTAACAAATAAACACAAACGAACACGAACAAATTCATTTCCTTAACAAATGAACACGGACATAAAATTTCGCTCGGTGAGTGTTCATGAATAGTTTGTAAACACATATATTTCTTAACAAACGAACACAAAAAACGTCTTGTTTGTGTCCGTTCGATTCGTTTGCAGCCCTAAATTGGTGTATCATGAATTGTAATAATGTAACATGTCCTTGATGTGAATCGTATATGAAGATAAGCAATAGTATGATGTTCTTTGTATTAAGCAAGCATAATGTTCAAAATAGCACCGATGTATGTTTCAATGATGATTTTTAGGATAAATGGCTCATGATCGCGGATCGCCTCCTACCACCATTGTGTTGTAGTGATTAATTATCATATATTAAGTGCATGTTTGGGGTTCCTTATTTTGAAGAAAAAAGTCCTTTTACATGCCCAAAAGTCCTTTTTTTGGGTGTTTGCCTTTCCTTTTTTAGCCCAAAAGTCCTTTTCCAAAGGCAAAAGTCATGTTTTCCTGACTTTTTGTTTTCAAAAGGACTTTTCCAAAAGTTGAAAATAAGTTAAGCCAAACATGCCCTAACTAATGTTGTGTGTTTGTCTTTATGTAGTGATTGTAAATGATTTTTTTGGAAATTGTTTAGTGGTGGTCTTCTATAGTGGGATTATATCATTGTTGAGGTTTAACTTATCTTAATAATGCTAGACCCTTTTTCCCTAAGGGTTTGATCTTTTTCATAATAGTTGTATAACTTATCTTTTTTTTTTTTCATGTACATTTGTTGCTTAAACTTTTCCAATGATTCGCGACTCCTTATCTTCATCAATTCATGTAGTTAAGGCTATAGGGTGTGGTCATGACCCTCATGACCACCATGATCCTCCATGTTAGTGCCATGTAACTGATCTTTAATCCACCATCCAAAACCACTACCCTAAGGGTATGGTCATGACCCAAACCATTAGCCCCTTATTTATTATCTTTGTCTAAACAAAAAGGAAATGATATATTGAAAAATGGAAAGGAGGACCATGGTTGCCATGGTTTAATCCATGCAAACCACGGTGGATCAATCAAGGGGGTGGTGTAGCCTTCCATTCATGTTCCTAGGTGGCAAATCATGTCCCAACCATGATCCTCACACCCTATAGCCTAAGAAATAATGAAATGGATACTCTAGTTTTATGGCAACAGTTCTATTGGTGCTTTAGATTTCTCTATGTATATATACGGAAAACAAACCAAATGTGCATATTGCCTTTTGTTGTTTGAATGCTAATCTTTTAATACCCCTTTAACCTTAATTATAAGGAATAATGTCTACCCTGAGAATTCATGTACCCTGTTCGATCTTGAAAAAACGTGCCCTTAGGCGTTAACGAAATTGGGTATTGAGCTCACTAAAGGGCTGTTTGTTTACCTCTTAATAGGGCTCTTAATGTTTCAGACCTCTTACTGGTTCAGCACTTAATGGTTCAGACTGTTTGTTTCGCGAGCAAATGTCTGAATGGTTCAGACATTTGCCTCTGAATAGTTAAGAATTATACAGAGTCTGAATGGTTAAGACCTCTTATCTGAATTAGTCAGACATTTGTCTTTGAACGGTTAAGCATTATACTGGCTCTTAATGGTTCAGACCGCTTACTGGTTCAGCACTTGATGATTCAGACCTCTTACTAGTTCAGCACTTAACCATTCAAAAGTTTTCAAACAGCCCCTAAAAGTCTAAACCTAATGCCAATTGGCTAATAACTAATATAAACCATAAAAATAGTTTTGTAAGTGGGCCTATATTGGTTTTTGTATGAGTATACCCTATTAATTTATTTATTTTTACATATACATGTGAAAGTTTCTTTTTAAAAATAACATGTCCTTCGAAATATCAGGCCCTGACCGATGGTCCTCCCCGCCCACTTTATGGCCGGGCATTGATAATAAAACCCATCCATACTTTTCATTCTTATTCTAATAAGATATTTCACGAGTTCACTAAATCAGACCTCATGGACCCTATATTAGAGATAATGTTTAACCCTAGTCACTAATAGGTTTAAATTTTTGTTACGAGTAACTTGATTCTCATTAGGGGAGGAGGGGCGGTTCACTAGTGATAGAATCTATCACTCTCACTATCCAATCAAATCATGTCATGTTATCAACCAAATTTCTATCACTAGTGATAGAAATGTAGGGGGGTGGTATCACTAATGATGAAATTCTATCACTCCCAATTTTTTTTTATTTTCATTTTAAAATTAGAAAATTTTAATTTTATTTTAAAACAAAATTATAAATCTCACTGATTTTTTTAATTTTTTATTTTAAATTAGAAATTAACAATAAAACACTAAAATTAAAAATTTCATTAAATTTAAAACATACTACTTCAATTTAACATACTAGAAACATACAATTTAAAAAAAAATAACCTACTCCTCGTCCGAATCTGGAAACTCCAAACCTAGAGAACCTACTAGTTCGATTAAATCGTATCTCAACCGAAAGTGAGTTTCTTCATTACGCAATTCTAGTTGGATATTTTGTGGAACTTGAACTTGTGTAAGAGGATCCGGCACCCCATCCGGGGATATTGCACGTCCGTCTTGTTTGATAAGCATATTGTGCAATATGATACATGCATACACTATGCTATGTATTGATTTCTTGCTCGTCGCACGAACTGGTTGGTGTAGTATACCCATCTACCCTTTAAAACACCAAATGCCCTCTCAACATCTTTTCTTGTCGATTCTTGCAATTTTTTGAACGCCTTTTCTTTAGCCTCGACAGGAAATGAGGGAACTTTCAAAAAAACAGACCAAGATGGGTAGATACCATCCACAAGATAAAAGTCTCGTCTGTAATGTCGACCGTTAACATAGAAAGAAGAGGAAGGTGCGGTACCATCCGTTACGCTTTGGAACAACGGCGACGTGTACAACATATTGATGTCGTTGTTTGAACCTGGAACACCGAAATACGAATGCCAAATCCATAAATCATTCGACGCCACCGCTTCTAGTATGATGGTTGGTCTTTTGATGTCTCCCCTAACATACGCCCCTCGCAACTCTCTTGGACAATTTTTCCACTCGATATGTGTACAATCGATGCTACCGAGCATCCCGGGAAAATGCCATCTAGCCTCGTGTGCGGCGTAAATACGTGAGATGTCGTGGCTCGTCGGTTTACGTAAAAACTCTTTAGCATATAACTTAATGACCGCGTTGCAAAAAAATTGCAAACATTCACGTGAAGTTCTGGCCGACATAGCTAGGTATTCATCATATTGATCGGGAGGGTTACCTGTCGCTAGTTGGCGAATGGCGGACGTGCATTTTTGTATCGGCGTGAAACTTGGTTTGCCCCTCGCATCGTAACCTTCTTGAAACCATTCCTCGCTTGCTTCGATGTCTCCAACAATCTTTAAAAATAATTCTTTGGGTAAACGAAACCGATCTCTAAACGTTTCGGCATTGTATAGCGGGTTTTCCACAAAATAATCGTTCATCAAAACTTCGTTGGCACGTATACGATCACGATCGACCATCTTCTTCTTTGGGCGGGACGACTCGGCGTCAAGCTCGTTATACACCGACACAAAATATTTTAGCGTCTCGTTGTCGGAAGACGACTCGGTATCAGTATCGCTAGACATTGGAAACGTCGAATCCGTAGGGAATTCCATTTGAGAAATATATAAAAATTGTGTGAAATGGGTTTAAACTGGTTTAAAAGATATAGTTTGGTGTGTGTAAAATGGTTAAAATGTAGATATATATAGATAAATGGTTTAATTTTTTTATTGAATTTTACCGTTTTAAAACGGTCAAAAATCACAAACGGTCCAATTTTTTTGAAAAGTTCAACGCGTTATCGGTACAACGCGTTTTGAATATCACGCGTTAGGTGGTTATCATTAGGTTTCTTAAATGCAATAGACAAAAAACACAAAAGAAAATGTCTTTTTATAAAACGCAATGGACTAAAAGCACATAAAAATGTGTTTTTACCTAAAACACAATGGATTAAAAACACTTAAAATGTGTTTTTCTAAAACACATTGGAACAAAAAACACATAAAAATGTGTTTTTTTTTTCTAAAATGCCATAGAAAAAAACACAAAAGAAAGTGTTTTTTTTTTCTAAAATACAAAAAAAAAAATGTTTCTTTTAAAACGCAATTGCCTAAAAACACAAAAGAAAGTGTTTATTCTAAAATGCAATTGGCTAAAAACACAAAAAAATGTTTTTTTCCTAAAACACAATAGACAAAAAGCACACAAAAATGTGTTTTTCATTCTTTTGTAAATCGCAATGGACAAAAAACTGTGTGTTTTTATAATTTTGTAAAACGCGATGGAAAAAACGTTGTTTTTTCATTCTTTGTAAAACGCAATGGACAAAAAAAACACACAAAAAATAGGTTTTTTCATTCTTTTGTAAAACAAAATTCTAAATTAAAGTTTAAACTGAAAACTGTTTTGGAATTTTCTTTGAGACATTTTGTCAAACACCTGGTGTGCAACTTTTTATCACTGATTTCTTAATAAAATTGCAACCAATAATGTTGCCCAAACGCAAGATTACATAAAGAAAAGGTTAGAATCATAGATATCTTCACTTTGCCTAGAAAATGTTTGAAAATTTTGAGAAGTAAAGTACATGCTTCAATCAATTTCACATGTTCCATCGCATTATGTTAATTTGAAAAAAATGAGAAATTGCATAAAAATAAACCGGGTTTATTCAAAGAAATTGAAGAACACGTTGATTGAATGTTTAAACAATTCATTGATGAAGAAAATCGCGCTATGATGTAGTAATTGTAGAGAAAGAAATTGAAGGAAAAGTTGAAGATGATGGGTTTTGAAGATGCAGAGAAAGATAAATAGAATAGATGAAAAAAGATCGACTAAAATGCCCCTTCTTATGTTTTTTTGTTATTTGTCACGTGTCATCTTATTATTGCTTCCTACAATTCTTACCCAAACTAAACTTCCTATTTTGTAATTTCCCTATATTTCGTTAAGGCCTAAGCACACATTTTTTCGAGCTCGGACATAACACCTAAATTCTCAGTACCTGCCCTGGATGAACGAACCAAATAAACATAAGATAAGTTATCCGATTTTAAGATGGGGGCTCTAGGTTACTCGGTCCAACCTGAATCCCATTCGTGCCATATTAAAATTAATCAACGTTTACATTTTTTTACTAGAATTCTCAAAGGTAGAACCAGAACAAGATATTAGGCTAGGGGGTGTGGCTTAACGCCACCCTGCCAACTCAGCCCCTATAGCGCCCTGGGGCGCCAAAGACCACACGGAGGAAATTAAAGGAGGGGGCGCTATCATGTCCTCGCCATTATGTTAACGGAAGAAAAATGGGGTTTTCGATGTGAGAGGTCAAAGATGACCGTTATGCAACGTTCAATTTGAATTTTTTTTAATTCAAATATATATACAAACCTATCACAAACTAAAACACACACCAATCACAAATTAAAACACACACCAATCACAAAAAAAAAAAAAAAACACAGAAATTCTATCCAATCATTTTTAAGAGTGTCATCCGATTCGTCGAGCTCTTCATCCGACGGTGTTCTTGACGATATGATTATTGCAGTTACGCAGGAGACGAGTAATTATTTGCGAGAACAAGCCCAATCCTCTACATCGCGTACCAGACAACCGAACGAGATCGGTTAGGTGCTCATGAACGTTTAATGCAAGATTATTTTTGTGAAAATCCGTTGTACGATGATGTACTGTTTAGGCGTAGGTTTTGTATGAGCCGTCATCTTTTCCTAAAAATTTCTAATGATCTTGCGGGCGAATTCCCTTTTTTCACACAAAGAGAAAGTGCTAGTCGCAAAATTGGTTTCTCTAGAATACAAAAGTGTACTGCGGCAATTAGGCAACTAGCGTACGACACCGCGAGTGATGCGTTGGATGAATATTTAAGGATGTCGACCAGAAGCTGTCGTGATTGTCTTGAAAATTTCTGTGAAGGTATTTTTTATTTATTGTTATTATTATTATTTTTTTATTTACAGTTTATTATTATTATTTTTTATTTACAGTTATTATTTTTATTTTTATTATTATTATTATTATTTTTATTAACACTATTTTATTAGGTGTTATCTTTCTGCACGGAAGGCGATATTTGAGGATGCCAACTGTTGCCGATGTTCCACTTTTATACGAGGCCCATCAGCGGATACACGAGTTTCCTGTGATGTTGGGTAGTCTTGATTGCACGCACTGGGAGTGAGCGACATGTCTAACCGCTTGGAAAGGGCAACATCATCGTGGTGACCACAATGGTCCTACCCTAATATTACAAGCGGTCGTGTCTCAAGATTTATGGATTTGGCATGCGTACTTTGGTATGACCGGTGCGAACAATGACATTGCAGTTTTACAATCTTGGAATCTTTTCGACGATGTCATAGATAGTGTTGCACCAGATACATCATTCTATGCAAACGACGTGGAGTATAAGTATGGGTGCTATCTCACAGACGGTATTTATCCGGAGTGGGCGACGTTTGTGAAAACTCTTTCGTGCCCAGATGACGAGAAAATAATATATTTCAAGAAGAAACAAGAGTCAGCAAGAAAAGATATCCAGCGGGCTTTCGATGTGTTAAAAAAGAGATGGTCTATCATTGCACAACCGTCGAGGATACTTGAAAAAAGTAAAATGAGAAACGTCATGTATACGTGCATCATCTTGCATAACATGATATTGGAGGACTCGGGCAGAGCGTTTTGTGGAGAAAGTTATGATGAAAGTAACCAACCGACGAACCCACTACTCACATACGCTGAAAAAGAAGTTATCCGAGCGAAGATACATGACAGGAACACACCATAACCTTCGAGCTGATTTGACCGACCACCTATGGTTTTATCGTAAACAAGGAGGGGACGATGAAGACGACGAGTGATTTTTTAGTGATTTTGTATTTTTTATTTAAATTATGACAATGTATTTTTTTTTTAAATTATGCCATTTTACTTTTTAGGACTTTGTAATGTTTTCTTTTATTTTATTATAATTATATGTTTTTTTTTAATTTTCTAGTTATTAAAGTTGCATTTAATTTAAAAAAATTAAATATATAAATAAAAAATAATAATTAGGTAATGATGATGGGGGCTTTAAACCACTGCATGCAAGTTAAAGAAAATAGATTTAAAGCCGCCTGTGTGACGTGACGGTAAGTTGACACTGAAATGGTGTGATAAAGCCTCTAAAAGCTTTTATACCTCACCCTTTGGCCTTAGGTGATTATGTGTTGGAGACGTGTTCAAAATTTGCGGCATGAGGATGACCCTGATAAGGTTCAACTTCGAACTGGGAATTACCCAGTTTTTTTATCTTCCGTGGTCCACACATCTACAGTTGGCAGATTAGATTCAAACCTATGTTTGGAGAATGGAATCTCAAATTGGAAGTGAAACCGAAATTGACATTATTTATTATATTTTATAATATTGATATTCAAACGTAATTTATCAGTCAACACTTTAGATATTTTTTATAAATAATATTTTATTATTATTATTATTATTATTATTATTATTATTATTATTATTATTATTATTATTATTATTATCATTATTTATAAAAATGTCTTCTTATAATAATGGCAATTGGTTATTAGAGTTAGAAATTGTGTTTTCTAAAACTAATCTATCTATACTATCCATTAAAGGAAAAATCTCAATGACATAAAAAAAATCGTATGTGGCAGCCATAGAGGCTGTCTAACAATGTTTTTCTTATGTTATCAACAATGAGGTGAAAGCCATGAAGATAGCATAGTGACATCATAAATTCAAACCACTGTCCCACTTTAAAATTTCAAAGGTCTGGCCCACATTCTTTCTACAAAGATCTGCCCATATTCTTTCTTCAAAGGTCTGCCTTTCAAAAAAAAAAAAAAAGGTCTGCCCACACATAAAAGACAAAGCTCTGCCCCATATTCAAAATTCAAAGCCTCTCTCACATTCAAAATTCAAAATTCAAAACCTCTGATGATTCAAAATTCTGGCTCCATATTCAAAATTCAAATCATAGTATAAAAATATCTTTTTAATTTCTCAAAGCTTATAAATTCTCAACTCTCTCTCTCTCTCTCTTTCTCTCTCTCTCTCAAAGCCCTAATTCTTTTCAATCTGAATTCGTTCAATCCGGGCTAATCGATTGGATTCGTAGAAACTAAAACAAAATCACCAGAAGAAATAATCGGAGACCGATCTATACGATTATACAATTATTATACGACGGTGGAGATGAAATAGAATAGGTTTGGGGAGATTAGGTAATCCAGTGACTTACGATCATTCTGTACTTCTCGTCGAATAATCTGGTTTCTCATGCTAACAGGTACGAATAATTAGCTGTAATTTCATTTCAGAATCTGTTTTTAGTGTGTGACTGCCGATCCTTACGGCACTGGAGGTTTTGGATAACGCGATGAGTGCTTGGAGTTGATTTCGAAGTCGATTAAGAACTTTAAGGTGTTGGTGTTCTTGCGAGGGTTTCTGATGGACTAGCTGCTATTGCCGCCAATTGCAGGTGAAATTTCGGTCATTGTATTGATCTATTTTTTGTGATAATTTGAATTTGTTATTGGAAGTTTATTTTGTATGGTGACGATTGTGATAAGAAGATTCCTTATTGATTAGAAATTAGCTTTTAGTGGAAGTTGCAACTATCTTGCTTTTAATCATTTAGAATATATGAGCTTTTTCATTTATTTCAGGATTGTGCGAAATTCATTAATTACAACCGGTATAGATCGGAATGACCAGCCAACATGTATGAAGCTGCACAATGGAAAAAAATGTGGTGTAATATAAATCAACAATAATAATATAAGAAGGGAAGCCTAGCAAATTGTGAAAGGATGTTGAAATACCAAAGTATTCAACGGTTGTCCATTTCATAGGTGTAGACACAATGAAAACTTTTTTTAATATGCTCAAATTGTGAAGGGGGTAAACTTAATGTACACATATAAGGTATTTGATTATTGCTCAAATACAAGGTATTTGAGCATGCATTTATATATATATATATATATATATATATATATATATATATATGCATACAGATTGATTATTACACATACAAGGTATTTGATAGTGATACCTTAATATTAGTACAGATTGATTAATACCATTCTGCAGAGACTTTTTAGGGGAACAGATAGTGAGCTTAGCCTTATTGGAAGATTAGCTGCGGTGCTTGTGCTGGTAATTTGAATTCGGCCGAGATATCGTTCTAACAATTGAAGATGCACTAGACGCTCTGTACGGTTGCCGAGATATCAGTAGATCTGTGTTTTGTATTCGGCCAACCATTAACATAAGTTCAAGGTAATTTTCGAATCGATTATTACATAAGGGGTATTGGATTTTAATAATCCCAAGTTTCACTGATTGGCCGGTAATAATCCCAACTTCAAAAACTGCCTACAACAGTCCCAACTTGTAAGATTTTGGCTACCAATGATCCTTGTCTAACTGGGTTATAACCCAGTTAGTTTTTTGAAGTTTTGAGCAGTAGAGAAGGTCACTAGAGGTTGGAGATGACAAGTGGTGGTCTCCTTTGGTGGTTTCAGGGGTAAAGAAGGTCGTCAGAATAAGTTGCAGGTCATCGGAGTTGCGTAGATGGTGGAAATTTTAAACTTTTGAGAAGCGGAGAAGATTACAGGAGGTCGAAGATGATTGGTGGTGGTCTCGTTTGGTGGTTTCAGGGGTAAAACGGGTCGCCGGAATAAGTTGCAGGTCACCAGCCCAACAAGGTTATAACCCAGTTAGACAAGGATCATTAGTGGCCAAAATCTTACAAGTTGGGACTGTTGTAGGCAATTTTTGAAGTTGGGATTATTACCGGCCAATTAGTGAAACTTGGGATTATTAAAATCCAATACCCCATTACATAATATGAAATTTGCCTTTCCGATTCTGGTGATTTGAATGACTATTCTACAAAATGGGAACAAGACGATTTTGATGCTTTTTGTTTCATAACTATGTGTTGTGGGCTGAAGGTTCATATATTGCTAGCGAGTCATTTAGGGTTTGGTGCAAGAAAAAAAAGTAATTTTACTTTTTCTAACCAATTTCAAGATGTCAACCCAAATAAATTGTTTTTAAATTTACTGTTTTTTCCTTAATATTGCAAGAAAATGATGAAGAGTGTGATGGCTTGGTGAAATCAAAGAGGGCATTTACAGATTTCTATTGCTTAAAAAGTGTGATGGGTTGATGAAATCATATTTTCGTTCCGATTTTGGTCAAACATAAAGGTCAACAAGACTGAAAAGCTTTCTATGTTTGATGTAGCAATGGTATGTAACAGTTACAGAAACATATTAATAATATAGTTTAGCATCTTTCACGTTCATTTGGTGAGAGATCTAAATCCCTTTTATTTTATTTGAATGCAAACAGAGGTACAGAGAAGCTGGACTCGACACAATCGTTTTGGCTGGAGCTGAATATGGAAGTGGAAGTTCACGAGACTGGGCTGCTAAAGGTCCAATGCTATAGGTAATTATTTGTGTAACAGTTTCATTGTTTAATTTGAAAAGAGGTTTTTAAGTTTTAATTTGTGATGATTTGTTAGGGGGTGAAAGCGGTGATAGCCAAGAGTTTCGAGAGAATCCATAGGAGCAACTTGGTTGGAATGGGTATCATTCCACTTTGTGATGATCTGTTTTTTTTTATTATGGACAAAAATCTGTAAGAACTTGGAGTCTTGAATTGAGAGATATCAAGGGAGGTTAGGGTTTTACTTATATTGCTTTCGGCTGGTAGTATGCTAAGGCAGAGGTTAGTGTTATTTTTGTAGTTAATTGATGAATTTCGTAATGTTTACATAGAGTAAGGTATGTTTAAATATAGTGATTGATGAATTTCGTAATGTTTACATACAGTAAGGTATGCTAAGGCAAAGTAATCTTCCGATTTGAGGGAGATGGCAGAATCAGTATCTTCAAACCCTAATTCTGTTGAATTTGTTAATTCAAAGTTTTGATTTTAAAATTTTAGCTGATATTACAATTTTAAGAGTTATATTTTAGTGATGTTATGGATCATGTGAATATAGGAACAGGCACCTTATGTAGCCAAAGCTGAGAAAATGAAGGCCGAGTATGAGAAGACCATGGAAGCCTACAACAAAAAGCAGGTAATCTTTGTTAATTAAACTGCATTTTTTATTGGCATATAAAGAGTAGAACAACTGATATGAGATTAGATCGATCCATAGCAGCAAGAAGAAGATCATAAGCAAAGAAAAGCCCGTGGACATTAGAGTGATGTATCACGCGAGTTTGATTGCAGAAAATAAATGAAAGCAAAAAGAATTCTTCTGGATTGGTTTCCCGGGTTTTTTTAATCACAAAACAGGTTAGTGACATAACTGTTTTTTTTTCGGGTGTGTTCGATCAACACTAATTAAGGAAATCATACAACAATGAAGAAGAGGTGTTAGGATCTGAGGCTCTCATGATTGTGTTTGTTTGCATAAAATGAACATTCAGAACATATGAAATGATGTAAGTGCAGCGGAAATGAATAGCAAACTTTGTAAACACAATCAAAGGAGAATATAGTTTGATAAACAATTTCTTTTTCATATAGTCAAAAGATTACATCAAAAAGCAAAAGATTACAATGCATGTTTACAGACTAAACTCCCCCTCAGCCTGATACTCCAAGGTTGGTTGCACAAGATGAACGGATTGGACTGGAGAAGAAGAATCTACTCAGTCAATCAAATGTAACAGTACAGGCTACTGTTACATTTATAAGCAGTCCAAACCACTGAAGCATCTTAGCTGACGTCACCATGAAAGTGACATCTAATGACCTAACAACCTATAAACACTGTTCTATACAACTACTGATATACAACATCTGATAATCAGTATAACACAAAACTAGAGATAACTACTGCTTCACATTCCACTGTTGTAGCCTGAGCACTGATGTTGAGCTTCAGTGCTTTCTTCAAAGGTGATCAGTCTTTGAGTGGGCAGTGCTTGAGTCTTCAGCAGTACTTAGAGTATCATCAGTGTTTAGTTCATCAGTTGTTGTAGTTGAGCAGCACTTAAGATCCATCAGCTGTTAGAATACCACTGTCAAGGGGAAAACAAAGTGTAAACTGCTGCTTATTGTTAGTCCACTGATGTGATCCGGTTTTGGCTTTACATTATCTGTTCCTCTGGTAGGGTTCAATCCTAACAATCTCCCCCTGGAACTGATAATGCCAAAACCCTTCATTATTCAGGACCTTTATTTCTCATCAAGAGTACCTTAGCTTGTTTCTTGAATTCAGCTTCAAATTCCTTGGCACTCTGGTCATCTTCATCCCTACACAGTGTAAGTTCAAGGAGATCCTGCAAATCTTCAACACTAAGGCCTAGTGCTTCTTTCCTTGATATGTACTTCACTTCGCCACTGGATCAGACCAAGGTCAATACGTGGGTCTTTTGATCAGACATCCACTTTAGTATTTTAAATCCTAATGGGTTTCTTGGGAGAGATTTATTCTTTGATGAGTTGGGGGATAATGGCCTTGTAAACACTTGCAAACTTTCAGATATTCTTTTGAAGGCTTCTTCAATAACTTTGTTTGCTGCAGCTATGTCTTCTGCAGTTTCTTGTTCAATAAGCTCTTGCCTTTCAATTTCTGACATGTCTGTTGCAGTGTTTGGTGATGCAGGTTTGTTTAACACCTTCTCAAAAAGGTTTTGAAGCCTTGTTGAGCTATCTTCTTTCAAACCCATTTTCATGATGGCGTCCTTGAAGTACTCTGCTTCTCTTTATTTGACCTCTTCCTCAGTCAGCTGTTTACCTTCTTTTTGGTCTGACACAAAAGTAGGATTGTATGCTGATTTGAACATTGTTCTGAGGTTTTCAATCTGCTGTTCAAGTTTCGTCATATGTTCTCGATTCTTTGAAGCACTTGAAGCAGTTATCTTTCTTTTCTTCAGCCTTTTACAGGCTTCATCAGTCTGCTGCCTGGACCATTTTGATATGGCTTCAGTAGTATCCATTTTTGCATCCACTAGCTCCTTTTTCTTTCCTTTGTACTCAGCAGTGAGGTCAGCAATGAGCTTTTTGTATTTGCTCCAGTTTGGAGCATTTTTCTTCTTTGTAGGATCATCTTTGATTCTGTCAATCCTCTAAGCTTCATGCTTTAATGCAACTAATGGCCATTCTTCAAACTGTTGTTCTTCAGCAGGATAGAATTTCTCTTTCATGATGTAGGCTAGATACTGTTTCCTTAACTTTTTCTTTTAATCAGCCTTTTCTTTGAAGAGCTCTTGTGCAAATTCTTCTATCTGCTTTACTTTTGTGAGGTAGAACTCCAGTATTTTAGCAATGCCTTCGTCGCTTAGACCTTCACTTTCACTATCAACCTTAGCTTTTACCTTAGCTTGCCTTGCCTTGATCTTGAGGTAATCATCCATATCCTCTGGTGGCATGTAGCCTATGAGTGAGGAGAATCTTCTTTTTGAAGGATCTTCTTCTGTATAGAATTGCCTCATCTCATTTTTGAGAGCTTCAAGTTCCAGTGGATATTTTGCAGCATTAGGATCATGTATTCCCTCATTGGCAGGGATTGGCTTTCTTTTTCTACTGAGGAGCTTTGGTTGTGATATAGGAAAGGTGATAGCAGTGGTGGATGATTGACTAACAACTGCTGAAACAACTGGTGTCTCAACTGCTGTTGTCATTACAACTGCTGATGTATCAGCAGATGTCTTCTGCTTTTGAGCAGGGGTTATGATGGCAGTTGTTTGAGTGGTGATCAGTGTTTGACTAACGGTAGTTGAAACAACTGGTGTTTCAACCACTGCTGCCATTACAACAATGTTATAACATCTGTTGTCTTCTGCTTTTTGGCAGGGGGTGATGATGGTTTGGCTGTTTGTGATGGTAATGGTGGTTTTTGTGCTGTAGACACAGATGGTGGTGGAACAGTGGTTGTGATGGTGTGTAATAGAGTGGTGTGTGTTGGAGGTGTGTGTGTTGATGACGTGGCAGCTGTTTGGCTACTGACAGCAGTTTTTGTAACTACTGATGTATCAGCTGTTTGATTTGAAGTTTTTGTATCAGCTGTTTTTGTAACTACTGATGTATCTTCTGGTTCAATATACAACCCATCTTCTATTCCTTTCTTTCTCAACTTGATTTTCTCCCCCTTTTTGGCATTATCTGCAAGGGGTGTATCCATGAAGAGGATGGAAGATGGAACTTTTTCACTATGGGCAGTCTTTTGTATGCTGGCCTTTATAGCCTTGATATCTGCTTGAGTGTCTTTAAACCTTGATTCTACCATGTTGGTTAGCATTTGTACTTAAATAGTATGCTTTTGATCAGCCATATGTTGCTGTTTTTCAAGCATGGGTTGAAAAATATTCCAAAGCTCATTTGCAGCAAATGCATGTTGTGCAGGTGCTTGAGCAGGAACAGCAGTAGCTTGTGCTTTCTGAGCTTTTAAAATCTCTTGCACCATATCTTTAATTTCAGCAACTAAATCTTCAAGTTTTTCAACTCTTTTCGTCAATTCCTGATATTTTGAATCATCACCTACATTAGTAGGATCATCTGAATCCCCACCAGTGGTGGTTGTACCAATGTGTGACATAGTAACTGAGTCCCAAAAATCATCCATTGATGCCCCTTTTTTCTTGGTACCGGGGACTTCTTTCTTCAGCACTCGATAAACCTTTGATGATACCGGTGGTTGAAATCAACTCACTGGTGGTTACCGATGTTGCCATGGAAGAAATTGCCTTCAAGGGAGTCTTATTTATGAAACAACTGTCCAACTGAAGATCTGTTGATCCATCAGTTGTAGTTGCTGCTCCACTTGAACTACCACCGAGAGTTACTTGTAACTCAGGGGGTGTAACCTCCTCAGCTGTTGTTGGGATAGCAGAGGTATAAGCATCAGACCTAGTCACTTGTGGAGGTATACTCTCAGTAATGGGTGATAGAGAGGAACTGGTTTGTGTCTGTGCAATATCAACTGCATGCAACAAGGTATTATTGATTTTGGCATTATGATTGGTGAGGGTATGGGTGTTGAAAGAGATATGTCCTTGGGATCAGGACTGTGGAAGATAGATCCGAGTGGATCCAGAGCTTCATAATTTGGTGTCCCTGTGGTTACAACCTGATCCTTTTGTGAGGATGCAGGAGGAGTTTGAGGCTGGGGTTGAGATCTTTCTTCCACCTGCTGTGAGGAAGTAGCAGCAGTGGTTATTGGTGACTTTTGTGCTGTCACTGGCATTGTCTCTGTGATCTCATCTTCCAGGTTTGGTGGGTTTTCTGGATGTTTTTCTTTTGGTCTTTTTGGTAATGTCAGGTGTGGGTTTCAGAGCAGTGGTTGTGTTGCTCTGATCACCTGGAGCAGTGGGCTCAGCAGAAGTTGCCTGAGGATCAGTGGCACTTTCTAAAGTCTGCTCAGGCACTTTTGCTTTTAATTTTATTGGTGCCATCATTCTTGAAAATGTTTCAATTGTTAAACTTTTTATTTGAAAATGGACACCTTGTTTGGGCAAATTTTCATCCTCTTTTTCAAACTTTTGTTTAAAGTAATAGCTCAGAAATCTTGGAAAAGGAAGAAATGATTTGCTGTCAACATTCTTTACCATGTCATTGAAGATTTCCTGGGAATAGTTGTAATCTTTATTGTTTAGAATAGCATATCCCAGGCACTGAATCTTCAACGGTATTTCATTAAACGCTGTTGTTTTATTAGAAACACAACTTAAAAGTGTGTGGAATAAAAATCTGGGTGCAGATGGAAAATAACCTTTTTGTAAGGTATCTACCTTTGATTGTTCTGCATACCCTCTTTTCAGAAAATCAGCTTTTAACTCGGTTTTATCAAAAGAAGTTTTACCTTTCAGATCGTCGAGTTTGAAGACCTCTGAGATTGATTGTGGGGTGATTTGAAATGCTTTACCCTGTATCGAGGAGTTAATGGCTACTACTTTCTTGTCTTGTTTTTCAAGATTTGCATTTTTCCAAAACTCTCTCTGGGTTTGCAAGTAAATGGGAGCATCTGCTGTCAACAAAGTTTTACACTTTGATGCAGATAGTGTATCAATGATGGAGTCGAAGGTGTGGTTATCGGTAGGTTTTGTGAGGAGACCTACGTAGTTATGGGGTGATTTGTATGGGATTTCAATGGTTTCGGTCGTTTGAGCGACCTCTTTTGAAGATGATGGTGATTTTGGTTTAGATTTTGATTTTGATTTTGACTTCGTCATGTTGATGAAGAAGAATCAGAGAATGTTTTGAGAAGAAGGGTTGGAAACTGCTTTGAGAAAAGAACTTTGGAATTCAATTCGACAGTGTAAAACCCTGTTTGGGGGTTTAGGGCAGGGTTTTATTTAGGGAAAAAGTGATCGCTGATGTGGCAGCGGTTATTTTGATCTGAAGGCTAAAAACTGACCACGTGTCAAACACTGATGAAATGAATGAAGAGTGGAGACCAGTTGTTTTAAGAACCACTGATGAATCAAGCATCAGTGGTTACAACGGTAATAATGTGAAAACAGTAGAAGATTTTTACTATCAGTGGATAGTATATCAGTGGATAAGACACTGATTTTGAGCATCAGTGCTTTAGCAAAATGAGAAATCAGTGATAGACTTTCAGCAGTGGATAGTTTTTAGAGATCAGATGTTTGAACAAAACAGTGATTAGAGTAAATGATACAGATTTGAAGAGCAAATATTTCAGCAACTGTTTTGAGAATTTTCATTCAAGGTTTTGCCACATGTCAATTTTGAAGAACAGTGGTTAAGTACCCCAGATGATGAAAACTTTTTACTAAGGCATCTCATTATCGTTTAATATTCAAATTAAAACATAAATACCTCAGTAGTTTAAGCACTGTTTAGCAATCAACCTTTGATGTTTAAAACACCCCTAAAAATGACATGACCTTGACATATGTACCTTTTCCTCTTGACCCATTTATGAGGACAATAATACCAACAAAAATAAGGTATTATATCCTGACAGGTAACACAGACAATTGCCAACAAAAACAAGCAAAAGTTCAAAATACATTATTCTTTTAAAAAAAATCGAACAATATATCCTGGTTATTTGAGAAAATCCTTTGAATGAAAAAAATGATTAAGGAATTTTATGAAAACAGCATCAAGGAGGATCTGGTAAATTTTCAATAAGATACGTAATCATATCATTCTTAAGTTTAACAAAATGGTCAGTTGATTGCAAACATGAGGACACATGGATGAAAAATTTGTCCAGTCCTCTTTGGAGTTCATTCACCGGAATCAAAACCTTTTCCTGATCAAATGGATGCACATAGTTGCTTAATGATCATTATTACTCTAAACTATGACTCATAAGTGTTTTATGTTTATACTCTTTTCTTTTGACTTGAGAAGTTTTGAGATAAACACACTTCTGAGTTTTTGTGAATTTTCTTCTTCCCTTTTTACCCTTCCCAATCATAAGTATTGAAATACTTACTGAGGGATATTTTTGAAGGAATACATGTTCCAGAATCATTTTGCAGTAATGTTTTGAGAGATCTGGCCACATTTGTGCACGTTTTATTACCAGATCTCACATTACATATGATTAGGACTGTTTTGACTCCTTATTTTCTTAATGTGTTTTGACAAAGTTGATATGGTCCTTTTGAGGATTCTCAACCTGCCTTTGAGCACATAAGAAATTTTCACTAAAGCTTTATTTCCCTCTTTTAGAGTTAGCAAAACACTAATGTTTACATGAACATAGGTTTTGCTGATCTGAGGTGCATACTTTAGGATTATGAAAACATCACAAATTTCATAACAACAGTTGAAATCAATTTTGAATGAAGATCAACATACCATAGTTGCCAGATAAGTTTCCAGATCTGGAAACTATGAATGATTTTGTGCATGATATCACCAGCTGTATGAGATTTGTGAATCTTATGACATCTTGGTTGTTTTACAGAGTTTCTGAATAACCATTTTGATCATGATTTACTCGTTACTCTGTTTTACAACTGAATGCAACCATCCTTAGTATCAATGAATTGTGAGCTGAACTGTTATGTCAAATTGATTGTTAGATCGAATTTGACTGTCCAAGCTCTAATACCAATTGTTAGGATGTGAGGCTCTCATGATTGTGTTTGTTTGCATAAAATGAACATTCAGAACATATGAAATGATGTAAGTGCAGCGGAAATGAATAGCAAACTTTGTAAACACAATCAAAGGAGAATATAGTTTGATAAACAATTGCTTTTTCATATAGTCAAAAGATTACATCAAAAGCAAAAGATTACAATGCATGCTTACAGACTAAACTCCCCCTCAGCCTGATACTCCAAGGTTGGTTGCACAAGATGAAAGGATTGGACTGGAGAAGAAGAATCTACTCAGTCAATCAAATGTAACAGTACAGGCTACTGTTACATTTATAAGCAGTCCAAACCACTGAAGCATCTTAGCTGACGTCACCATGAAAGTGATATCTAACGACCTAACAACCTATAAACACTGTTCTATACAACTACTAATATACAACATCTGATAATCAGTATAATACAAAACTAGAGATAACTACTGCTTCACGTTCCACTGTTGTAGCCTGAGCACTGATGTTGAGCTTCAGTGCTTTCTTCAAAGGTGATCAGTCTTTGAGTGGGCAGTGCTTGAGTCTTCAGCAGTACTTAGAGTATCATCAGTGTTTAGTTCATCAGTTGTTGTAGTTGAGCAGCACTTAAGATCCATCAGCTGTTAGAATACCACTGTCAAGGGGAAAGCAAAGTGTAAACTGCTGCTTATTGTTAGTCCACTGATGTGATCCGGTTTTGGCTTTACATTATCTGTTCCTCTGGTAGGGTTCAATCCCAACAAGAGGTTTTCCAGATTTGTGACTGGCCGGATGGATATGTCAGTAGCAACAACTGTGGTGAAGTTTAATATGAGCGGTGTGCTTGTGTTTTGCAGATCAAATGACGTGAATCGCAGTCAAGCGCATGGCTATGCGAGTTAATATGGTCAAGGGACTGATAGGGGATGTGGTCATGGGAATGATCAGGCTAGGAGAAGCTGAAACTATCTAGGAATTGCATCGAGAGATCTTAGAGATCAACTATAGCGAGAAAGAGAAAAGAATGAGACATGGATCCTCGGAGACGAGTTAAGTGTATTTATTTCCCAATTAAGCTTATTCTAATTTAGATTAGTTTCTAAAGAAAAAGGACGAACGGATCTTAATATGGAGATGAATATAGGAAAATATTATAAATTCGAAGATTTAATAAAATGGTTTATTTTAATTGTTTTGGTTTATCAATTAATTGTTTTGTTTTACTGATTATGAGTTTGTTTCAATGAAACCGGGCTATGGGTGGTAAAGATGAGGATGATGATTCTGACAAATCCAAGTCTGAGGTTAACAACGAGGAGGACAGTGATGATGAGGTATGTTGTCAAATGTTTAAACTCTCAAGTGTTCATCTGTTTTGTTAAAAGTTTGTTTTTAAGTTTATAAAAACCATTAAATTTACTATGATCCCATTTTAATGAAACATCATGTGATTTTATACAATGTTGATTATATTGTTTTTTATAAAAGAAAATTTGAGAACGGATTAGACCTTTGATTGTTGGCTGTCAAGAAATGGATTACTCATATTTTTGTTGTGTTTGATGTTTTCATTTTGTGTTTTGCAGGTGGAGGACGATGACTAAGTTAGAAAATCAGAAAAAAGGATTCGCCTGTTGACAGTTTGTTTCTATAGAAGGCAATGAAGGATAAGATGATTACCATAGAAGAAGTGCAGCAGTGTTTAGATGATCTTGATGAAACAAGCACTTCACAAAAGCAGGTAGAAAAAGTCTTAGGTACTCCAATATTTGTTTCTATATTAAGAATAACAAAATCATCATGGTCTTGGTATCTTCTAACCAACATGGCTTTCATGTTCAGTTCCACCATATTACGAAGACTTTGATGAAGATATTGAAGACGAGTTGGATAAACTCATGGATGAAAGTAGAAACACATCAGCAGATGGTGCCGCAAGGGAACATGAAACCACCTCGGGAACAGCTGAATCGCTGAGTAACACCCTCTCAGCTCTTAAGCTTGCAGATAATGATGTGACCGTAAGGGAACCAACAGAAGTATCAAATGTATCAAAGGTTCTTGAGCTTACACATTCCTGATGATTGATGATTATCCTCCATTTGTACAACTTACATGTACTACAAAAAAATGCCCTTGATGTATTTACATCGCGTGTAGTGTTTAGCTTCAATGAGTTGTTAAAGAGTGTTTCGGATTGTCTATTAAAACTGTAGTGTGATAATAAGGCAAAACTCTTGTGATCTAAACTCAAGTCTGGGGACGCTTTTGCAGCGAAAAGGAACATGTTCTATCGTCTTGCCTAGGCTCGGTCAATCAAATGTATGATCAGATGTATTTGCAAAACTATTGTGATCTAAACTCATAGTTTAACTTTGTGATTATGATTTATGAATCTTCTGAGTGTGATATGATGTAGTTTATGTATTTGCAATAACAGCTATGTATATGGCAACCCACACGGACTGATCAGAAAGTACAGAAAGTACGAAGTCCATATAATCAGATGATCCTGATATGCTAAAGTAAGTGCATTTCTTCAATATGAGTTTGTATTATTTTTTCATAACTAATGCTCATCATTTTAAAACCACTGTTGTTGATACAATGGTTGATAGATCTGTTGACTTTGGTCGACAGATGGATAAAAACAGATGTTTGAAACCCCTGTTGGGTTAAAACAGTGTTTTGTGGAGAAAACAATAGTTGCTTTTTTTCCAAACAGTGGTTTGAATTTGGTCAAACAGTAGTTTGACTTTGGTCAAACAGACTTTTGAACCACTAAGAATCATAGTTTTTCAAGCAGTAGTTTGACTTCGGTCAAACAAACTTTTTTTACAAACAGTGGTTGCTCTTGTGACTGAGAACGGTGCACAAGAGACTGGAGACAATCCTGTTCAGATGGAGGGTGAAACCGCTGTTTGGTTAAAACTGTTGGATCTGAGTTTCTTTTTGATTGTATTTTGTGTTTGAAATTCAGATGAAAATGGATGAGTTGTGCAGCGGAATTAAAATGAAAACAAACTTTGCATACAATCAAATGAGAGTAATACTTTAATCAAACATCTTTTACACTATGAACCGAATGATTGAATTTAATTTCAACAACGATTACAAAGATAGATGTATGAATGCAAACTCCCCCTCAGCCCGAGCTCAGTAGTTTGTTCGTGCAAAGAAGACGAATGATGTAAAGAGCTAATAGAACAGTACAAAGTACTGAACTATTTATAGGCACTTGCAAACTACTGAGCATCTTTGCTGACGTCACCATGAAAGTGACATCTAACCTCCCAACAAACTCTAATCTCTGATCTATGCAGACACTGCTTGTGTTAACTACTGCTAATACATTCTATTACAAAACAGACTTTAGAACAACTGCTGCAACCTTCTACTGCTGTGAACCCAGCAGCACTTGTCCGGATCAGCAGTGCTTGACTCAAGGCAGTAGATTGAATCAGCAGGACTTTAGTCTTTCATCAGATCTTTAATTGAGCAGCAGTTATGAGTCAGTAGTTTGGTAAGATCAGCAGATAGGAGGTCATCAGTAGTTGTAATCACTTTCAAGGGGAGAGATTTGTGTATCAGCATCTGCTTATTCATAATCCACTGTTCTGATCCAGTTTTGGCTTTAATTATCTGTTCCTCTGATAGGGTTCAATCCCAACAATCTCCCCCTGGAACAGATAATGCCAAAACCCTTCATTATTTGTGGATACTTTATTGCCTCATTAACAGCTCCCTTATCTGACCTTTAAATTGTAATTCAAAGTCAAGGGCATCTGTATTTTCATCATCCCTGCTTTGTGGAAGATCAAGGAGATCCTGCAAATCTTCAAGACTCAGGCCAAGAGCTTGTTCCCTTGATATTTTATCCACTACTCCACCAGACCTGAGCAAAGTCAATACGCAGGTCTGTTTGTCAGTTGCCCACTTTTGTATTTTTGAGCCTGGTGGGTTTCTTGGGAGATGTTTATTTGCAGAAGTATTTGGTGAGGCTGGCCGGTTCATCACTGGCTGAGCAGTGGTAGCAGAGTTTTCCTGTTCAAGTTCTTCTTTTAACGTTCTTAACAAGCCTTCTTTTAAGACAACATTTCCAGCAAGAATTTCTTGAACAGTTTCAGCTCCAAATTGGCTTTGTGTCCTTCTTTTGTAGATGGCAGTACCAACTAGAGCAGTGGCTCTCCTGGTTTGCAGCTTTGATGGTCCTTTTGAAACCGCTGCTTCAGGGTAGTCAGGTTTTTGAGGAATTTTTGGATCTTTCTTCCTTAATTCCTCCAACCTTTTGTAGGTTGACCTGACCAAATCTTCTTTCCATCTAGCAACTTGTCTTTTGGTACCAAATTCAGCAACAACCAATTCTTCTTTCATTCTTTTTAGTTCCAACTGCTTTTCAGGTACATTCTTTTTGAACTTTGCCCAATCAGGAGGAGTGTGAGTGACTTTCCTTTTTATCATAACTTGAATTCTGGCTGATTCAGCTTCAAGCTCTGGAACAGTCCACTCTTTGTACATGTGTCTCTCTCCTTTGTATTTCTTGTAGAACATAATGCTTTCAATGTAGTCTTTCTTCAGAGTTTCAGCTGCTCTTTCTGAAATTTGTTGACTGACATTATTAGCAAAACGTTCTAGGGAACTGACTTGTGTGAGCAGATATTGGTAGTATCGTGATACTTCTTTGTCAGATTTCCCTTGTGTGTTTCTTTTTGAGATATCCTCTGCTTGCTTGGCCTTTATCTTCAAATATTCTTCAATGTTTTTGGGCCAGGGATATCCTTTGATTGAAGGCAAACTCCTTTTGGCAGGGTCATCCTCAGTATAGAAGGATTTTATCTCTTCTCTGACAGCTTCTAGTTCAAGAGGGAATTGAACACCTGCAGGAGGTAAGGGTTTGTGCATTGGAATAGAAGAAAGTGGAACTGGTTTTGGTATATTGACAAGAGCTGAAGGTTTTGAAGATGGTTGGGATGGTGCAGTGACATCATCTTTAGGAATTAGCCTTCTTCTCTTTATTTGAGGAGGGACTGATGATGTTTTGGATGGAAAGGTGGTTGTAGTGGCAGTGGTTTGTGATAGACTAACAGCTGTTGGAACAACTGGTGTTCCAACCACTGTTGTGTTTACAGCAGAAGTTATAACAACTGCTGTCTTCTGTCTTTTGACAGGAGGTGATTGTGATTTTGGTGGTGATGGAGGTAAAACATTGGATGTAGTGTGTGTTGACGTGGTGTGTGTTGAAGTGGGAGCAGATGTTGAACCTACTGAAGTACCAACAGCAGCTGATACACCAGGAGTTACAACAGCTGTTTTAGGTGGTGGTTTTTGAGCAGACTTTGAACGTCTGACCGGAATGGATTTGGGTAGCCTTACTTTTCTAGTAGGCTTCTTCTTTTCATCAAAGAGATTTTCATCATCTCTTGACCCTAAAGTACCCTGATCCAGATAATCCACCTTGGCTTTCTTTTTGGCCTCTCTATCCCTTTTTACACATGCAAGTGCTTCTGCAAGTGCATTTGTAGTCACATCAAGTTTCTTACTCCCATCTGGCAAAGGAATCTGTTTGGTCATCTTGGAATTTTCTGGTGCGAGGTAAAGACCATCTGTTATTCCTTTCCTTCTCCATTCCTGAATTTTCTCCCCCTTTTTGGCATTATCTTCGGGGAGTTGATCAATGAAAAATACTGGTGGAGGAGCAGTGCCAGTGGAGTGCAGGATCTGAGATTTGAGAGCCTTTAGATCAGCCTGAGTGTCTCTGTACCTAGACTCCATAGCATTTCTTAATTGTTGAACATGTTTTTCATGTTGCTGATCTGCTATCTGTGCTTGACGATGGAGAAAAGGTTGAAATAGATTCTAGAGCTCATTTGTAGCAGGTGCCTGTTGTAGAGTAGGTGCTTGAGGTGGAACAGCAGTGGATTGTACCTTTTGTACTTGTAACAACTGTTGTAGCATTTCTTTGAGTTCTGCAACAGAGTTATCAAGTTTTTCAACACGAGCCGTCAATTTCTGGTACTTTAAACCATCACCCAATTTAATGGGATCATCTGATTTCCCACTATCAGTGGTTTTATCAGTGGTAGAAGTAGGGAGTTTATTCCAAACATTAACCACTGATGCCCCTTTTTCTTGGTACTGGGGTCTTCTTCCTTCAACACTTGACAACCTTTTGATGTTGCCAGTAGGACAAATAAATCCGCTGGTGGTTGACAGAGGTGCTATAAAAGGAATTGCCTCCAAGGAAGTCTTATTGATGTAACCACTGTCCAACTGTAAATCTGTAGGTTCAACAGTTGTAGTGGCTGCTTCACTTGGATTACCACAAAGAGTTACT
The DNA here is from genome assembly GCF_002127325.2 of Helianthus annuus. Classification (NCBI taxonomy): domain Eukaryota; kingdom Viridiplantae; phylum Streptophyta; class Magnoliopsida; order Asterales; family Asteraceae; genus Helianthus; species Helianthus annuus. Next base: position 47,739,833 of record NC_035436.2, on the reverse strand, counting down.
TGTAACTCAATGGGTTTAACCTCCTCAGGTTGTGATGGTGGGTTAGCAAAGAATGATACAGCAGGCTCAGTCATTTGTGGAGGTAAATTCTCATTGATAGGTGATTGAGAAGGACTGAGTAATGCCTGGTTCAAATCAATTGCATCCAACAGTAATTGTGTTTTTGGTGGAATTGAGGATGTGATGGTAGGTGTAGGAAGCGGATTTGCTCCGGGCATTGAGCTGTGGATGATGGAAACAAGTGTATCCAGAGCATCATGATGTGGTGGCCCTTTGTGTACAACCTGTTCTTTTTGTGAAGAAGCAGGAGGAGTTATGGTTATGGGTTGAGATATTTATACCATCTGCTGTGAGGAAGTAGCAGCAGTGGTTTCTTGTGACGCTTGTGTTGTCACAGGCATTAACTCTGGTATCTCATCCTCCAGAGTTGCCATTTTGATTGGTTTGGGGGGTTTTTGATTTTTCTTTTTGTAGGGCTTTTTGGGTTTTGTAGGTGTGGGTTTCAAAACAGTTGGTCTGCGTAACACCCCAAAACTCAAATTATTTAGTTGCTAATATGTTATCAGGTTTAAAAGATGGGAATGTAATAACTAGGTTATTAAACCTAGTTAAATGCTTGGTTAAAACAACTAAGAATATGAAATTGGGTAAATTATGAATAAGTGACAATCATGAGGGGTTGATATGTAATAAAAGGAAAGATAAAATATAAAATTAAAATTAAAACCCTAATATCACACACCTGGGCGTGTGTGTCGATCAGGGCAGGAGAAGAAAAGGGGGAAAGCCCCTAATTATCACAAATTCAGCAAATTAAAGCCCTAGATGTGATTTTGAGTCCATGCATGTCTCGATTTTCGAATCATCTATGCATTCTTGAACACAAGGTGTAGCAAGGCTTGGAAGAGAACATGGAAAACAAGTGGAAATGGTGACGACTTTCTTACGGGCTAAGGTAAGTGATCTCGATTCACTTATTAGTATGTATATAGAATTTTGATATTTATGAATGTGGGGAAATCATGTATGGTTGTGTAATAAAAGAGAGAATTAAGATAAGTAATTCTTTTGTTAAACGAAGGTAGTTACCTAAGATGAAGGTAAATTGATGGGATTAAACGGGTCGAATAAATGTGCATAGGTAATGAAGCAATATGTAATTCGTAAAGACTAAGGACCCGGGGTAAGGTTCTTAGTCAATTATGAAAGGAATTGTTTTACGGATGTTTGGGAACAAGTTTCAAGTGCAACGGATGCGAAACGAGCAAGTTATGCAAATTTTAATATTAAAATGGGATGCTGAACTGGGCTTCACCGTAGCTTACGGTGCCCACCGTAAGCTACGGTGGGAGCTGGAGCCCTACTTCTGCCGTAAGGCAGTTTACAACTGCCGTAGGACTTATGGGGGCCACCGTAAGCTACGGTAGCCACCGTAGCTTACGGTGGAGGTTTATTGCAAACTCCCCCTCAGCCCGAGCTCAGTAGTTTGTTCGTGCAAAGAAGACGAATGATGTAAAGAGCTAATAGAACAGTACAAAGTACTGAACTATTTATAGGCACTTGCAAACTACTGAGCATCTTTGCTGACGTCACCATGAAAGTGACATCTAACCTCCTAACAAACTCTAACCTCTGATCTATACAGACACTGCTTGTGTTAACTACTGCTAATACATTCTATTACAAAACAGACTTTAGAACAGCTGCTGCAACCTTCTACTGCTGTAAACCCAGCAGCACTTGTCCAGATCAGCAGTGCTTGACTCAAGGCAGTAGATTGAATCAGCAAGACTTTAGTCTTTCATCAGATCTTTAATTGAGCAGCAGTTATGAGTCAGTAGTTTGGTAAGATCAGCAGATAGGAGGTCATCAGTAGTTGTAATCACTTTCAAGGGGAGAGATTTGTGTATCAGCATCTGCTTATTCATAATCCACTGTTCTGATCCAGTTTTGGCTTTAATTATCTGTTCCTCTGATAGGGTTCAATCCCAACAAAAACACTGTTTGGTTAAAACAGTGTTTGGTTAAAACAATGTTTTCTATAAAAATGTTTGGTGAAAACACTGTTTGGTTAAAATAGTGTTTTCCATAAAAATGTTCTCACTTCGATCCCGGATGTAAGAGTGAAAACAATGTTTACAGTTTTGGGGCAGACTATATGCATAAACTGAGGTGGCGAGCATGACTATTATTCTGTTTAAACCCTTACAGCGAGCAACTATTTTGGACCAGACTATATGCATAACAAAATGGGGACAAGATTATGATGAGTCCGAGTATTGGAACTGAGCTTCTTCATGGATTCCAGAAGACGGAAATACTTCATATGTACTAAAAACTGATTTCCCTTTTTGTAGTTAAAAAATGTGTAATCGTTTAATAAAATGTGTTATGCATGGTTTTCTAAGAAATGACCCGTGTTTGCACACGGGTCTTACCGCTAGTACTATATAATAAAAGAAACCATGTTAGGGACACATGAGGCTCTATGAGGCGGTCTTAATTATTTTTCTAAGTATTTATTATGGAAAGTCAATTATTGATAATATTAAATTTAAAATTTAAAATTTGTAGAAGAGATTTTAATGATAAAGACAAAGATAACCGATAATAATATATTACCTTTTATAATAGTATATTAATTATTAAAATCTAAAATAATATATTAGCGTTTTAAATATTTATAAATATAAAGATTTTATTTAATTAGTAATTTTAATTGTTTTTATATTTTGATGATAAGGACAAGGATAATTGATAATCACATATTAAAGTAAAAATATTTATTTAAATCAACTGTTTCGTTAAAAGAAATATTTTTTACTAAAATATTTCTTTTCTTTTTTTTTTCTGCTGATTATCCAACATCAGGTAATACGTAAGTTTCTTACCTAATAATAAATAAAAAAACAAAGTAAAATGTTATAAACCATGTAATACACAACTCTCTAACCTAATAAAAAATAGAGTGGGATGTTACAATAAGTAAATAGTATCTCAAAGTTCATTTTGTTAGAAAACACATCTTGATGACTAAATGTGTTAACGGATTACATTATTCGTGTAAGACATGTGTTTATTTCAATCGTGCAATACAGGAGTTTTAAAAGATGTACATATTTGATTACTTAGTATATAAAATTATATTTATTCAACCCGTGTAATACACGGGGTTCTAACCTAGTAACGTATGTAATAATTTAAGTTTACTCAACCATTTAAAAATGAACTAAAATATTGACTCGCGCGCATTGCGCCGCGACCAACAAAATTGACATGCTGTTGATCAGATTCACATTTACAATGTGTTAAAGATGTTTTTGTCGGTTAAGTCTGTATTACTATCTTATACAAATAAGTAATTCACCAAATAAGCTCATACAATTAATGGTATCATAATTACTACGTTACATGACTTGTATCCATATAAATAACATATCGTATTAAGCTTCCCGCGTTGCGGCGGGGGCGTAAAACCGTGACGAATAACACCAATGTCACATTGTAGCCAACGACCACCAACATTGAAGTTGCGGCGTCTTAATGTGGAAAAATTAGACCGACATATAAAACATAGAAAACAATAACTAACTCGATTTAGGACTCGCGCGTTGTGATGAACTTATTAAACGGGAAAAAATAGACGATGTAAACACACTGAATCACACACGTACGTTGCCCCATGTTAAGTCACAAAATTTAGAACGAAGCGTATAACAAAACGTAAAATCGTTGAACCACACACACATTGAAAGTAAAAAAGTTGTGAGGTTAGATTGGGAAAACTAAAAACTTTTGGGTTAAAAATACAAAATCAAGAAGTTTTGGGTCTAAAGTGAAACATTAACTTTTTTTTTTTTGAAAAACCCTCCAAAACATGGGGTAAATTTATATTATGTAAATAAATATAAAAGTCAAACAAAAAGTACAATAAATAAATCAAACAATACAAACAATCCAAGCATAAAACAACTATGCAAAAAGTACAACCAAGTATTGCAAAAACATATTCCAAATTAATAGTATATAAATAAGTAGATGGATCTTACGAGACTTCTCACTTGTAGTTTAAAAAAAAAAAAAGATATTTAGATAAGCATAGTGTTTTGTGGACAAGGTTTTGGTCATAACTTGTACCCCACAATATCATAAGTTCTTTTGAAAAGTCTTCTGTCATAATATAATATTTTAAAATAAGTTTGATTTAAAATGTAAAATGCGAATTTAATCCAAATAGTTTTTTTTTCTATCATTTTAGTCCCTCACTTTTGTCATTTTTTGGTGTTTTCATCAAACCCACTAACTCCATTAAAAAAAGTCAGTTAACTTAGAGGCATTTTGATCAAATCACTTCTTTTTGCAGGTGCGATGATATGGGGATGGTGGTGTGTCGATTTACAGTGAATATGATGGCAGTGGTTTCCGGTTTATGATGATGGCGGTGGTGTTGGTTGATGCTGTGAGTGGCGGAAAAGCGGCCGGTGGTGGTGGAAATGGTGGTGGGTGGGTGGTGACGGTGCAGGCAGGTGGTAACAATGATAGAAGGTTGTGATGGGGTGGGTGGTAGGAGGTGGTGGTGGTGGTGGTAGTGGGTGAAAATGACAAAAAGAAAAAGACAAAATTCAGGGACTAAAATGGCAGAAAAAACTATTTGGACTAAAATGGAGAGAAATAAACTATTTGGACTAAAGTAACATTTTGGTTCAAACCTTATAGACTAAAATGACAATTTACTTTTAAAAGTATTTACAAACATCTTTTTAAAAATTAATGAAACAATTGGATTTTATATGGGTATCACATAAAAGCTTTATGTACTCATCATTTATTTATGTGTCTGTTATAAAAGCTAACTATTGGTTAAATTTTGTTTATCAGTTTTTCTAGTTTTAAAGATTTAAGGGAGTGGAGTCGCTAAGTTGGAAAAGATCAAGGATGTGCGTGTAACGGGTCTGTTGGTTCATCTTCTTCTAACCGAGATTAGGGTGTATGTCACTGCTGATATAGAGCAGTAGTGTATGTCGCGAGCGGTTTTGGGAGGATGAAGGTGATGGGGACGGACAAGGGGGGGGGGGTTGTGAACGCCCTTCGACGACCCTGGGACGTTCCCCATACCGACTAGCATAAGGACGCATATATTTTGCACGTGTACATTAGTTGTTTTGCTTATGTACCATTAGCTACTTTTCATCTCTAGCCATATCAACAACTTGCACATCTTTCCTTATATATAACTTTCTACTATTGTTAGTTTTGAATTATTCTTCATTTTAGAGAAAAATGCTTGGATAGTTGATCGGGGTGTCGCGCCACGATCAAAGATAATATTTATAAACCCGAATTACCCTTAACTATGAGTTAGCAATAGTACGAGGTCAATCTACGAATAGTTTATGGTTTGCGTATGGACGTGACTGATTATAAATGGTTTGTCACAAAATTTATGAAGCTTGCTACGAAGTTGGTTAATTTGTTTGTTTGTTTGAAAAGAGATGTCGGATTGAACCGACAATTTTGTTACTAAATTACTTGACTAAGAAAAACTTGACACTTTCAGTTGCACGAAAACTTGATTGTTTGATTAAAACTATAATTAGAGAACAAGGTTCACACCTGGTTCAACAATTGCAAAGCCTAGGGTTGCTACACATTTTTAGATTGATTTAGTTGAATATGTCATTAACGATTTTGATATCACGGGGCTTAGGTGCCAATTGCTATCAACGCCTACAATGAACCGCAATATACTTCGTTACCTCGGACAAGTAAATCCTTTTGAAAAATAAGGCATAAATACACTGACTTATTTTGCAAAGTCAAATTTTATAATCACTTGACAATTCACAAATCTAGTTCAAATGTAAGACAATTATCAATCAATTCAAATACAACTCAGCTTGTCACAAATCAACTAATAAACATAAAGCAAACCGTAAAACCTTACAAAAGTCTACACCGAGGTGAAGCCTGAGAGGATTAGCCGTTCATGACCAACGAAACTTGATCACTGGATTAATTAAACTCGAACACGAACATCTTGAAACTTGATGATGGAAATGGACGATGATTAGGGTTTATGGTTGTTGGTGATGGTGGATGATTGGGATGGATTGGAATTGAGGTTCAGGGTGTTCTTGGCTCCAAGAGAGGTATTCAAACTCCAAAAATGCGTAACTCCTTGAAAAACCCCAAAACTAGTGATATAACTCGTCCCCAAACATTCAAGTTCAAGTTTCAGCGTTTTGTATCAGTAGAGGGCGTCGACGACGGCTTGTGGTAAGCCACGTTTCTTTCGATGGCCTAATACGCCCTCTACGAGCCAAAACTCCCGACGTGCATATCCGAGGGGCGTCGGCGACGACTTTCCTAATCCTCGTTTTCTGATTTCTATGTTTCGCGTTTCCGATTGATCCCGTTCGCTCCCCGATACTCCGTAAAGCTCCCGAATAACTCCTTAAACTCTGTTAGACCTGTAAAAAATTCTAATCAAAAGTAGACCATTTGAAACCAAAAGTCACGTTAAAACATAAACTTAATTACGAATAATCATCGGTTTTCGACCACGCATCAATAGTCCATGTGATTTGTTTCATTTTCACCTATAGTCCCTATATTTCTAAAATTACAGTTATAGTCCACAACTTTTGCACATTTGTTCTCGGATAGTCCCTAGCGTGGATGAGGGTTAGTTTTTGGTGTTAAATGACTTTAAAATTACTAAAATACCCTTACTATCAACAAAAATAATTAAAACAATAAACCATTTATAAATTCAATTTGGCCTCACCCAATCCGCCCTTCTAACCATTCTTTGTGGAACCCATCACCACCAACTTCATCATTTTGCTTTGGGGATAAATTGTTCATGGCAGGTGAAACAGAAGCTGGTTTAGAAAGGCTTCATCAATGTGCAGAGAAGGAAATAAATACTTATCTCAACGAAGAAGGCTCTAAAGATGACTTTAATAATTTCAAAACAAAGCTGGCTGGTTTAACTAGGTAATTGTTGCCTTAACCTTTTGTCATGATTCTATATTTTAGTTATGGCTGAACATGTTTTTTATTGACAATTATGAAAGTGTCACACGCAACTACTTTGAAAACTTGGTCAGAGCACAAGAAAACAGTCTAGCAGACGTGGATTTGAGTTGGTGGGTACTCATGATTTGACTTGTGAGATTTAGAAAGATAAAAGGGTCTGTGAAATGTTCAACTATTTAGGCTAATTGAACCCGTTTGAGAGCGAGATGAAGAATATGACAAATAGGTATGGAAAAAACTTATTGTACATAATTCAATTGAAAGGGGTGGGTTCGTTGGGTTGGGTTGATGTATACGTATATGGATGGGTGTATGTATATATATGTATATGAATTTTGTGTATGAAGAGTGAGGATGGGGGAGACATCATTGCATAGGATTCGAATCATAAGATTTTGTTTTTCTGTTTACACTGATATCGACGGGGTGGTGGTGGTTATGACAGTGGAGGATTGAATGGGTTGGAGCCTGTTTTAGGTGGAGGTTGGAGGCGGTGGTTGGTCCCTGTTTCGCGGAGGATTACGAACCTAAACCTTGTTATACAAACCTACTAGCGAGTGCGGAATCCAAGCTAGCAAGCAAACCGAGTTAGTAGCAAGTAGAGAAACAAACACACAAAGATTCACCGATTAACACTAGTCGTATTAATGCAAATGAAGGTTCGGTTACAAGCTCAATGTTTACAGAAGTGTTCTATAAACTCTCTAAGTGTGTGTGTGAGTTCTGGGCAGAATGCTCTCTAAGCTTCTATCTCTCGGGTGTGTGAAAATGGCAGAACTCACTAACACTCAACACATGCATGGGTATATATACCCAGCTCAGCAGGTCTGCTCGAAGGATTCGACAGATGGTCCGAAGGATCATCTGTCGACCACATGTTACACGAAAGATCAGCATGGACCTCGAAGGATCATCCTTCGAGGTCTAATGGTCGAACCATGGTCGAACCATATCTTTCGATCACCTCGAAGGATCAGGTGTATCCTTCGAGGCTATCCTTCGATCAGAACATCTTTCAACTGTTGTCCAAGTCAAACCGGAGGATGGTTGACTTGGTCAACTTACAATACAAATCAGGACATCGTTTATATCAGACCGAATACAGACAAAGTACAGACACAAGTGCACCAACAAACTCCCCCTTGGCTGTAGCTTTGTCTTTGATCTCTAATCTTTGTCTTGTTCTTCTAAAAGTGTAGACTCGTCTTGAACTTCGACGGTCTTTGGTCTTCAAGTCTTCAAGACTCTGATGTCCTATCATGTCTTCAATGTCGGAGGGTCTTCAAAGTCTTCACGTCTTGAAAGTAGAAAGTGTATCAACAAACTACCCGTATCATGTAGGAAGTGTGTTGACAAACTCCCCCTTAACATAAGCTCCCCCTTGAGTTATGCTCGTGAAATACTTTAACTTTATGAAGTAAGATCCTTCGAGGTGATGATGATGGCCAGCGGCAACTCGATCATCTTCATTCATTGAGTGCCTTCGTGTCTTCATTCCAAAGCTCGTCAACGACCATGTTCTCCTAGCCTTTAGAATCTGCACATGCAAGAAATCTAAACGCGTAATGAGAACAATTGCTTGGAATATAGTATAAACAAATGACACACGAATGACCATGTCATAATCAAACACCGTCCGACAGTTTGAAAGTTTAATAAAATTTGTCAATTTTAGTTTTTAACTTTCAAAACATGCAAATTTCGACCGTTTATGAAGATTTAGTCAGTTCGGTTTTCAGTCAGGTTTCAGGTAACGAAGACTTGAGCTCCAACATCGTACGATCGAAAATAAAGCAGAAATAAAATCTTTTTGGCTTTTATAAAGTTTATATTAAAACAAGCCTAAAATCTTTTTGGTATTTTTGAAATTAAAAGACAACAATTTAAAATCCTTTGAGTGTTATCAAACGACATCACCGCTAATGTCGTGCTGATATGCACCAAACGATGAAACTGTTTAAAAGAACTAATAAAGGTTAAGCAGTAAATAAATATATACAAACATTCTTTTTGCGAGTTTCGAGGGTAAGAGAATCATATCAGTGTACGGTCATGCCAAAACACTCTTGTTGTTCAGTTAGTTAACATTAAGATAAGCATCCTATAACAATTATCGGTATTGTTGTCCACTTAAGCTCAACTTATCAGATGTAATCATGTTTAGAGGATACGTTAATGTATGATTTATACTTACCGACCGGTGTTCATCCACATCACGACACATTCCCGTATCAAGGTATGCACGAGAGTTCATCTTACCAGTGAGTATACCGATTATCATCTGTTTGACCGTATAAATTGTGAGATACTCACTTATTTTGATTTGAAAACAAGTCCTATGTGATATAATCACTTATTGATGAGGAACTTGATTTTCGTATGCATGAGGGCACAGGTGCAAGTCCGTGAACAGGTCAGTACTTCCGTACAGCAGAGAGACGAACTTGACACCCGGAAAAATGTGATATTTTATCACTTATTTGATTTGGACATGTGATTGTTTATCACTTATTGAGGTCGAATGCAGTATGCAATATGTACACGTATGTATAGTATCATGGAAGATCTAGACTTGCGTCCCCGTTATTTTTCGGTAAAAGATACAACCATGATACCCAGATGATAAGCAGCATAAAGACCGAATATCTCAGAACCTCGGCAATCTATCAAACGAAATTTCGGTACTAAGACCATATGCCAATGAATGGTTCCCACCTGATCTTCAGTCGATTAAGATTTATATCACCCTGCACACTTTAAAATGATTGTGAGCCTACCGATACATCTTATATAGAGCTGCTTATCGTTTTGCATTTAAGGTTTAAAGAGGTTTGGATAGACCACTGATGTACTATCATTTTCTCTTTTGCTCGCCAGGAAACTCATTTTTGTTTTTCTATTGTTTTTGTGTTTTTGAATTTTTCGATGTTTTTGGATTTTCCGATTTTTGGATTTACTCCCCCTAAAATCAACAAACTAAGATAAATTTAAAAACACAAAGGTATTTACAAAAATGATTTTCCGATGTTGGTTTTACTCTTGCTTGACCTTAATGCCGTTTACCAATAATAAAAAGTCAAATCTTGATTTGTCAAAAGCTTTGGTAAATAAGTCGGCACGTTGGTCATCGGTGTGGACCTTAACAACATCGATTAGCCTTTTCTCAAAGCAATCACGTATGAAGTGATATTTGATTTCGATGTGTTTGGTCTTTGAATGCTGCACAGGATTTCTAGTGATATCTAAAGCAGCAGAATTATCAACGTAAATAGGAGTAGTTAGGAATTCAAAACCGTAGTCCCGCATTTGTTGTTGAATCCAAAGTACTTGGGAGCAACAACTTGAGGCAGCAATGTATTCAGCTTCGCATGTTGATGTAGCTACACACGTCTGCTTCTTGCACTGCCATGTGACTAGGCGATTTCCTAAAAACTGACATCCAGCCGTTGTGGATTTACCGTCGATTTTGCATCCGCCAAAATCAGAATCACTGAAAGCTACCAATTCAAAGTTATTATCCCTAGGGTACCACAGACCGGTGTCGGGGTACGTCTTCAAATAACGAAAAATCCTTTTGACAGCAGCAAGATGTGAGGCCTTCGGGTTAACTTGATATCTGGCAAGCAGGCACGTCGGGTACATTATGTCTGGCCTTGATGCTGTGAGGTACATGAGAGATCCGATCATGGCGCGATAGATAGAAGGGCTAACAGCTTCTCCCTTCAAGTCTGGAGTAATTCCGTGATTAGTTGGCAATGGGGTACCAATGGGCGTTGCATCAGACATCTGGAACCGGCTCAAGATGTCACCAACATATTTAGTCTGATGGATGAATATCCCAGACTCCGTTTGTTGTACTTGTAGGCCCAAGAAGAAGGTCATTTCCCCCATAGCACTCATCTCGAATTTATCCTGCATAATGCGCTCGAATTCCCTACACAAGACATCATTAGTAGAACCAAAAATAATGTCATCAACGTATACCTGTACCAGAAGAAGATCTCCATCTTGTTCTTTGATGAAGAGAGTACAGTCGATAAGACCTCTACGAAAACCGTTCTCCAGCAGATAGTGAGATAAGGTTGCATACCAAGCTCGTGGTGCTTGATGAAGACCATAAAGAGCTTTGTTGAGCAACCAAACCCGATCGGGATGGATAGGATCTTCAAAACCTGGAGGCTGTTCGACGTACACCTCTTCTTCAACCACACCATGTAAAAATGCACTTTTCACGTCCATCTGATAAACCTTGAATCCTTTGAAGGACGCATAGGCTAGAAAGATTCGAATTGCTTCGAGACGTGCCACTGGTGCATAGACTTCGTTGTAGTCGATCCCTTCAATCTGACGAAAACCTTGAACGACTAAACGAGCTTTGTTTCGGATAACAACTCCGCGGTCATCCTTTTTGCATTTGAAAACCCAACGGGTACCAATCTTCTTGTATCCAGCAGGTTTCTCTACTAGTTTCCAGACACCCAGCTTCTGGAATTGTTGCAGTTCTTCCTGCATTGCTTCAACCCAAGCATTATCTTTCAAGGCTTCTTTCCACGTTCTTGGTTCTTCTTGTGAGACATAACACGCGAAGGACCAGTCGTTTTGTTGTCCGGATTCTCGAATGGCTGCATACAAGCCTGCATTGTTGTTGTTTCGCAACATGTTTCTTGTTTGTACGCCACTTTGCACATTTCCAATGATGTTTTGTTGAGGATGGGTATTATGAATCCTTGTTTCTGGATTATCTGGAACTGGAACATTTATACCCAGGTTGTTAAGATTAAGATCAACAACCAATTCAAGACCCGGAATTGACGAAGAGGATGATGCAGTAGCCTCAGCTGTTCTATGAGCATCTACTGGAGGAGTACCCTCTGAAGTACCATGAACTGCTGTTGTAGGAGCTTCTTGATCTGCATCTAGAAATTCATCATCCTCTGAAGATTCGTTCAATTCGTTTGCATCATGAAAATCCTCATTGTTGAGAGTATTGTTGTTCACCGAAGACGATGGTTCTTGATTCACAAGAATTGGACGAACCACCGGTGAAACTGTTGCATTGTCACTCTCGAAAAACATCCTAGCCGCAGCATTTTCTTCAGCGGCTTCAACATTGATCGAATTGAAGAAGTCATCGTACTCAAACATCCAAGGTTGACCCGGATTTTTGACTGGCAAGGTGTGCCTTTGTACTCTGACCTCAGACCATTCTTCAACCCTTTTAGTCTCTAGATTCCAGACTCGTAAGTTAGGGGTGGCATACCCAAGAAAGTATCCATCAATTGCTCTTGCCCCAAACTTTCCATTAGGATCGATGATTGTGCATGGAGCTCCAAACGGTTCGAGATAAGACAAATCTGGTTTCCGTTTTTGAAGAAGCTCAAAGCAGGTCTTGTTGTGTCTTTTGACTGTAAGGACTCTGTTCAATGTGTAACATGCAGAGGCCACAGCTTCAGTCCAGAATGGAATGGGTAACTGTGACTCTACCAACATTGTCCTAGCAGTCTCGATCAATGTGCGGTTCTTACGTTCAGCGACACCATTCTGTTGAGGAGTATAAGCTGCACTAAACTCATGAAGAATACCTTTTGAAGTGCAGAACTCCATCATGGAATGATTCTTAAATTCAGTACCATTGTCGCTACGTATCCGCCTAACCTTCAACTTATACAAATTCTCAATCTGAATGATCAAGTTTTTGATAATGCCAAAGGTTTCACTCTTGTGTGCCATGAACGCAACCCAAGAAAATCTTGAATAATCATCAGTAACCACGAGGCAGTATTGATCACCCCGAATACTCTTGTGCTTGACAGGACCGAACAAATCCATGTGCAAACGTTCAAGAGGAACTGCCACTGTGTTGATCTTCTTTGTAGGGTGCTTCTTCTTTGTTTGCTTTCCTTTCTGGCACGAAACACAGATGTCTTGAAGATGGAAATTTTTGAGGGGAACACCATTCACCAATTCATTTGAAACCAAATGATTCATTTTGCGTAAGTGAATGTGACCCATTCGTCTGTGCCAAGAGATAGTGTCTTTTTCTGTGGCTTTGGAAACGAAACAAGTTGCTTGTGCAGACGTAGTAATAGCCTGGCTCATGTCAAGGACGTACAAATCATTTATCCTTGGAGCCGACAAGAGAATCCATTCTTTTGGAATTTTGAAGCCGGGTTTCAGCACATAACATCCATTAGCATCAAAGTGGACTGAAAATTTCTTGTCACAAATTTGAGAAACACTAAGAAGATTGTGATCAAGTTGTTGCACAAAATTGATCTTGTCAAAGCTGACAATCCCGTTAGATATCATTCCTTCACCCGTTATGTATCCACCTTTATCTCCAGCAAAAGCAACATAACCTCCTCTAATAGATTTAACGTCGTAGAGAAGCTTCATGTCGCCTGTCATGTGCCTGGATGCCCCACTATCAACAATCCAATGACTACTGATAGTTCCTCCTGAAGCACCCTGCACATGAACTCAAATGAATTAGTTGGAGATGGGGACCCAAGCCATTGTGGTCTTGGGTCTTCCATTTTCATCAATGACAATAACTTCTTGTCTTTGATGGTTGGTGAATTGTGATGGTCCCCCTGATTCAACAACCGTTTTTGGTTTCCAAGTCTGTTTGGTTTCACCAGTGTTTTTCTTTAAAATTTTAACTTCTTGATGATTTGAAGTTTTAGAATTTTCTGGTTTTACAACAACAGATTGTTTATGAACCACATCGGTTTTAATCGCTTTTTCAATTTTCTTGACCTGTTGCCGTTTCTGTTTCTTTTCCCTTTCTTTTACAAGTCGGGGATCTTGTTTTGTGGAAACAGATGGCTTACGGTCAGTCTTACCACGGGGATCATCAACCTTTCCTTTCTGCTTATGAAGATATGGGCAGTTTCTAATAATGTGCCCAATGGTTCCACACTCAAAACATGATCTTCGTTCTACAAACCCCGAAGAATCATGTGATCGTCTAGCCGATGATGTTGAACTTTGTGAACCCGAGGTACTAGGTTTTGAACTACTTGGTTCATTTCTTTTCTCGACAATAGCTTTCTTGACAAAATCTAAGTTAGATTGATTTTCAAACTTTTCAATTTTGTCTGTTCCCGTCGATTTCACAAAGTTAACATTCTTCTTCTTCTTTTGATTCGGCTTCTTTTGCACTGGAGCCGGTACTTTACCTTTGGGTTTGGTGTGATTTTGCTGAGTTGGCACTGTTGGCAATTTCTTGTTGCCAAATTGCTTTCGAACTTCAGCCTTTGGGATTGGAGGACACTGTGTGACTGTAACTTTAGGTCCTGCCTTTCCCAAGAACTTACTTGTCGAATTCTCAAAGACTTTGCAGATTAAGGATTGATTAACATTCTTAATGGGAAAATCTTTGTCTGAGTAAATTTTATCATCACCAACTAGAGTGTACAGCAAATTCACACTCTCCGGCTCTCCTGCAGATGAGGACTCAGTTGCAACAGTCTTAGCGGGTTTGACAGGGGGATCACATAGAATGTGATTCTCAAGAGGTATGTCCTCATTTTTGACTACCGCATCAGACTTTGCTGGGACAGTATCATCAGATTCATCATCAGACGAATCAGCATCCTCAATCACAACTGGAGGATCTTGATTCTGTTCAGCACTCACAAATGTATCTGCTGACACATCTGAATCTGAGGATACTTCCTTTTGGTATCCGAGTCCTGCAGCAAACTCCTTAACATCTAGAGGCACAGTAGGTTCAAAGAAAACCCTGTCCTCTTCATCAGGCATGGCATCATAATTATGTCTCACTGGTGGTGGACACTTCTTGTAGCCAATGCATGTGACATCTCTCTTTTCCTTCTGAACGTCAATGATGTGATCTAACACATAGCTAGAACTCAAATAACTGTCTAGCTTGAGTTGGATCGCATCACTTTCGGTTTTCACACAAGCCATCTCTTTTTGCATACTCTCAAGGCGAGATATATACAAATTAATATCAGTTTGTTTTCTTGAAACCATTTTAGTCAGTTCAGTTTTATCCTTCTTTAATGTTTCAATTACTGACTTAAATTCTTTTTCATGGTTTTCATAAAACATGTTGGCTTCTGTGCATTTAGAGAGATCCACAGTCAACTTCTGATTGTGGAGAAAGGTCACATCATATTTTTCTTGCAAAGCGTCATGCTTACTTTGCAAGTCACTCAAATTCTCATTCACAGTAGTATGTTTGTCTTGCAAGTCAAACAAACTAGCTTGTAAAGCATCATGTTTGCCTTGCAACTCAGACATACTTTTCTCAAGATCAGCACATCTAGCATGCAACCTAGCACATTCATCACAATTAACAGCAGTGGGTTCATCGACACATACCTGACTTGATGAACCGTCGACATTAGCCATAAAGGCTGAATGGAGAGAAGACGAAGAGTAAGCAGCTTGATCCACCAGAATAGATCTTCTTTGAGTTTCTGCTACAGCTTCCCCCAAGAGTTCATCAATGTCAATATCATCCGAAACATTAGATGTCTCACCCACATGATCATCACCAGAGTTGGATGATTCTTCATCAACACTCCTGCTGTATCCAGAGGAGTCTTCATCTTCAGACGATTCATCACCACTGGCAGAAGATTCTCCACCATTGGTGTGAACCAGCTCCTTCACAATCTGAGCAAAACATGCTGTTCCATCAGGAGCATCACCACCCAACTGGATTGACCAGTCACAACCTTCATCCACCTGAACTGCAAGTGCTCGGTTGGTTTGGTTGTTGACAGGCACCAATGTACGATCATTGTTTCTGTTCTGCTGGTTGCCTTGGTTCCTGAAGGGGTTTTGATTCCCGTGCTGGGCTGGCTTTGTACATTCCCGTTTAAAGTGGCCCCGTTCACCACAGTTGAAGCACTTAACAGCTTGCTTATCGAACCCATACTTGGTGTCTCGCTTACTTTCCAAGCTGGTTCTTCCAGTACTTTCCATCCAATCCTTTGCTCTTCTCACAGCACTCGCAAAGGCCCACTTGATGTCCATCAAGTCCATCTCCTCCTTATCAATCTGCCTGTAATCTTCTTGTGTCAGATTAATGTTTCCAATCTGACCTTCTATCAACCCACAGTACGCGCTCACTACAGTGTTAAGCAGCTCCATGTGTTCCTTAGCTACTTCTACACTGATTTTAGAGAAGCTTGACGTGTCGAGCTGTACTGTACTTGACTTTGATTGTTGACCTGCAGCAGATGATGTTCCTCCATAACATGCATATTGAGGTTGTTGAGCAGGAGGAGGATGAGGTGGTTGTATTGGATTTCCATACAGATCTGTGGTTGGAGGCGGCTTTACAGGAACTTGCACTGGATTGCCATACATATCCGTGCTTGTGACAAACGCCGTTTGAAGTGGAGCATGTGATCCAGCTTTTGCAGATGAAGTAGTGGAGGTGCCATAATACATCTCTGGATTCTGTGGCACTGCAACTCTCTTTGCCTTCAACGTTTCTTCCTGATCCTTGTTCTCCAGAAGCTGCACGAAATCGTTGATATTGGTAGTTCTCAACGTTCCGTTGTACTTCAAGATTTCCAGGAAGTTGTTCCATTGAGGAGGCAATGCATCGGCAAACTTCTTTACCACCTCTGTTGGAGTCGTTGTGACTTCAAAGTTGGTCAGCTCAGTAAGTAGGTGATAGAAACGGCTTGTCATATCTCCTAAGGACTCCTTATCCATACATGTGAAGCCATCAAATTCTTTCTTCAGTAGATCTCGTCGTAGTTGACGTGTGGCTTCATTACCTACTCCTCTTGTCTTCAAGGCATCCCACAGCTTCTTCGTAGTCTTGAAACTGACGAACTGATGATAAATATCCTTGCTCAGTGCTTGAGTAAGAATAGCGTATGCTTTCTTTTCTAAGTCATACGTCTTCTTTTGATCATCAGGAAGATCGGCAAATGTAGCTGTCGAAGAAGCAGCAACCTCGATAGTTTGATCGAATTCCGTAATGAACCGTAACCACAACTCTGTATTTTGACCAAGAATGTATGTATGGAAATGATCAACCCATCCTGGATATTCATGAAGATGCATCAACTTTGGAGGCCTGTTCAAACTTCCGGTTTCACTTTCGCTTAGAAGAAGACTTTGAATACTCGGAGTTTGATTTGAAACAAACGCCCATTGACCAGCTGGAGTGGCATTTGTTTGTGAGGATGTAGATACCGGAGATTCGGCCCATGATGGAGATTGACTAGTATTCATGTATTTTCCACTGTCTGGAGCCGGACTTCCCCACCAACTCGGATTCATGATAGATAAGCAAAATAAATGCTAAGTAAGAAAGATCCGAAAGATAACACAACCGAAAGATCCTGGTCGAAAGATCTGAAATCACAGAAACTTGTTAACAATAAACAAACCTCAATCGAAAGATATAACCTTGTTCGAAGGATCAACAGTACTCGAAAGATTACTGTTGACTCTCGAACAATGATTTCGAAAGATTCAAGAACTCGAAAGATTCCCTTTGAAAGATCCTTATCTTTCGAGCCAAATCCTTATCTTTCGAACAACAGATCTCGAAAGATTCACCAATACGAAGGATCCTAATCTTTCGGACACTAGTCTTTCGAAAAGATTCCTCTGTCGAAGGATATGTTTCAGACTTCGAAGGATGGGTCGAAGGATATAAATCTTTCGAGCCCTCCTTGATCGAAAGATATCGAAGGATGATCTTTCGATGTCGAAAGATATCTTTCGAGAGCTCTGACACAATCTGATCTGATGTGAAAGGTTGGTGAAAAGGTGACAGGGGTTGGTGAAGTTGCTTTCGGCAGAAAGGATGTTTCTGCACAACTTTCCACCAAACTTTTTGACTTTCAAAAATTATACCCAAAAAGGCAAAACCTTATCCTCAAGTTCAGTCACCGGAAACACACCGGAATACCACCGGAAAACACAAGGTTTTCTAAAAACCAATTTTTATGTTACCCAACCCAACCTGACCACTCCCGGTTAGTTTAGACACGTTTTTACTCAAAGAAAATGCAAGAAACTTAGTAAAAACAGGTGCAAAACCAAGTGTTTCAACACACCAAAACTTGTAAAAACCCGGTTTTAAACAAGGTTAAGAGCCTTAGCTCTGATACCACTTGTAGGTCCCTGTTTCGCGGAGGATTACGAACCTAAACCTTGTTATACAAACCTACTAGCGAGTGCGGAATCCAAGCTAGCAAGCAAACCGAGTTAGTAGCAAGTAGAGAAACAAACACACAAAGATTCACCGATTAACACTAGTCGTATTAATGCAAATGAAGGTTCGGTTACAAGCTCAATGTTTACAGAAGTGTTCTATAAACTCTCTAAGTGTGTGTGTGAGTTCTGGGCAGAATGCTCTCTAAGCTTCTATCTCTCGGGTGTGTGAAAATGGCAGAACTCACTAACACTCAACACATGCATGGGTATATATACCCAGCTCAGCAGGTCTGCTCGAAGGATTCGACAGATGGTCCGAAGGATCATCTGTCGACCACATGTTACACGAAAGATCAGCATGGACCTCGAAGGATCATCCTTCGAGGTCTAATGGTCGAACCATGGTCGAACCATATCTTTCGATCACCTCGAAGGATCAGGTGTATCCTTCGAGGCTATCCTTCGATCAGAACATCTTTCAACTGTTGTCCAAGTCAAACCGGAGGATGGTTGACTTGGTCAACTTACAATACAAATCAGGACATCGTTTATATCAGACCGAATACAGACAAAGTACAGACACAAGTGCACCAACACACGTGTACATTAGTTGTTTTGCTTATGTACCATTAGCTACTTTTCATCTCTAGCCATATCAACAACTTGCACATCTTTCCTTATATATAACTTTCTACTATTGTTAGTTTTGAATTATTCTTCATTTTAGAGAAAAATGCTTGGATAGTTGATCGGGGTGTCGCGCCACGATCAAAGATAATATTTATAAACCCGAATTACCCTTAACTATGAGTTAGCAATAGTACGAGGTCAATCTACGAATAGTTTATGGTTTGCGTATGGACGTGACTGATTATAAATGGTTTGTCACAAAATTTATGAAGCTTGCTACGAAGTTGGTTAATTTGTTTGTTTGTTTGAAAAGAGATGTCGGATTGAACCGACAATTTTGTTACTAAATTACTTGACTAAGAAAAACTTGACACTTTCAGTTGCACGAAAACTTGATTGTTTGATTAAAACTATAATTAGAGAACAAGGTTCACACCTGGTTCAACAATTGCAAAGCCTAGGGTTGCTACACATTTTTAGATTGATTTAGTTGAATATGTCATTAACGATTTTGATATCACGGGGCTTAGGTGCCAATTGCTATCAACGCCTACAATGAACCGCAATATACTTCGTTACCTCGGACAAGTAAATCCTTTTGAAAAATAAGGCATAAATACACTGACTTATTTTGCAAAGTCAAATTTTATAATCACTTGACAATTCACAAATCTAGTTCAAATGTAAGACAATTATCAATCAATTCAAATACAACTCAGCTTGTCACAAATCAACTAATAAACATAAAGCAAACCGTAAAACCTTACAAAAGTCTACACCGAGGTGAAGCCTGAGAGGATTAGCCGTTCATGACCAACGAAACTTGATCACTGGATTAATTAAACTCGAACACGAACATCTTGAAACTTGATGATGGAAATGGACGATGATTAGGGTTTATGGTTGTTGGTGATGGTGGATGATTGGGATGGATTGGAATTGAGGTTCAGGGTGTTCTTGGCTCCAAGAGAGGTATTCAAACTCCAAAAATGCGTAACTCCTTGAAAAACCCCAAAACTAGTGATATAACTCGTCCCCAAACATTCAAGTTCAAGTTTCAGCGTTTTGTATCAGTAGAGGGCGTCGACGACGGCTTGTGGTAAGCCACGTTTCTTTCGATGGCCTAATACGCCCTCTACGAGCCAAAACTCCCGACGTGCATATCCGAGGGGCGTCGGCGACGACTTTCCTAATCCTCGTTTTCTGATTTCTATGTTTCGCGTTTCCGATTGATCCCGTTCGCTCCCCGATACTCCGTAAAGCTCCCGAATAACTCCTTAAACTCTGTTAGACCTGTAAAAAATTCTAATCAAAAGTAGACCATTTGAAACCAAAAGTCACGTTAAAACATAAACTTAATTACGAATAATCATCGGTTTTCGACCACGCATCAATAGTCCATGTGATTTGTTTCATTTTCACCTATAGTCCCTATATTTCTAAAATTACAGTTATAGTCCACAACTTTTGCACATTTGTTCTCGGATAGTCCCTAGCGTGGATGAGGGTTAGTTTTTGGTGTTAAATGACTTTAAAATTACTAAAATACCCTTACTATCAACAAAAATAATTAAAACAATAAACCATTTATAAATTCAATTTGGCCTCACCCAATCCGCCCTTCTAACCATTCTTTGTGGAACCCATCACCACCAACTTCATCATTTTGCTTTGGGGATAAATTGTTCATGGCAGGTGAAACAGAAGCTGGTTTAGAAAGGCTTCATCAATGTGCAGAGAAGGAAATAAATACTTATCTCAACGAAGAAGGCTCTAAAGATGACTTTAATAATTTCAAAACAAAGCTGGCTGGTTTAACTAGGTAATTGTTGCCTTAACCTTTTGTCATGATTCTATATTTTAGTTATGGCTGAACATGTTTTTTATTGACAATTATGAAAGTGTCACACGCAACTACTTTGAAAACTTGGTCAGAGCACAAGAAAACAGTCTAGCAGACGTGGATTTGAGTTGGTGGGTACTCATGATTTGACTTGTGAGATTTAGAAAGATAAAAGGGTCTGTGAAATGTTCAACTATTTAGGCTAATTGAACCCGTTTGAGAGCGAGATGAAGAATATGACAAATAGGTATGGAAAAAACTTATTGTACATAATTCAATTGAAAGGGGTGGGTTCGTTGGGTTGGGTTGATGTATACGTATATGGATGGGTGTATGTATATATATGTATATGAATTTTGTGTATGAAGAGTGAGGATGGGGGAGACATCATTGCATAGGATTCGAATCATAAGATTTTGTTTTTCTGTTTACACTGATATCGACGGGGTGGTGGTGGTTATGACAGTGGAGGATTGAATGGGTTGGAGCCTGTTTTAGGTGGAGGTTGGAGGCGGTGGTTGGAGGCGATGGTATAGGGATGGGTGTAGGGCTGTTTTAGGTGGAGGGTGGACTTTGGAGGCGGTGGTAGAGGTGGAGGGCGGAGGCGGTGGGTGGAGGGGTGGAGGTGTGGTCATGGAGCAAATGGTGCTGGGATGTTTTAGGTTTAAAGTAAAAAAACATGGGCCCCACTTGAATTTATATATATTAACTCTTTTTCTTTTAATATTCTACTTTTTTTTATAATAAGGACATTTTAGTCATTTTACACCCACTTAATATAAAAAACTAACCCCATTCACGATAGGGACTACCCGAGAACGAATGCACAAACGTTGGAGACTATAGCTGTAATTTTAGAAATGTAGGGACTATAGGTGAAAATAGAGCAAATCATTGGACTATCCGAGCATTTTTCTCTTCCTTTTTAATATGAAAATTTAAATTCAAGAATCATTTTGTCTAACTGTGTTTTAAAAATATAGGTGTTATAAAATGCAATGATCCATATAATTATACTAGAAGTCACTATATTTTCCCTCTTATTTTTAATTAAATAATATTTTTATATCTTTATGATTATATTTTCTCTCTCCTCCACTCACAAACACTTTCAAAAATATTAAAAAAATTATAAGGGGGTAAACAATGTTCCCGTATATTTACAGATGAACAGTAATATTTTTTCTCTCTTCTTTACTCACAACCACTCACAACCATTTCTTATAACATAATTAACTCACTCAGATAAATTTAAGAAATTCATTGTGGATGCTCTACCAACCATTTTCCTTTTAAGACAACTTTACATTATGGTTGTTAAGGATTAACATATTTTAGAAGAATTAAAAGAGTAATTACTTTTTGAGTCTCAGTGTTTTATAGGTATTAACCACTTGAGTCTAAAATCAAAATGTTTAACGTCCTAAGTCTCTATAACCACTTTTCTTAACCATTTGAGTCCAAATTTCTAACATCATCCACCAAGTCTGTTAACTATGAGGGTAATTTGGTCATTTACAAATAAAGTACAAGTCTTATATGCACATGAGTACAAGGAACAAGTCTTTAATGCATTAACTTTTAATATATAATATATAAAAGTAAATTACCTCACCGTCACCACTCCACCACCGCACCTTCGCCACCACTCCACCACCACACCTGCCACCACCATCGTGAACCGTCACAAATCATCAAAACCTCAAACCCACATTCAAGTTCCCCATGATCAAACACCCCTCACAAATCATGACTCACAAATCTACTTATTTAAAAAGCAATTCATCCAATTTACATAATTCTCTGAAGCGATTAGTTCGATACCTTTATACTGCCCCTGTTGAACTTTTATAAAAGGACACTTTAGAGCATCATCTGGATCCCTTTTCGCTCAGCATATCATCCCCAAATTTGAGTCATCTTCTATCTTTATGAGTCATCTTCTTCAAATCAACCCATTCATCAGCATTATACCGACCCAACCCGGAAGCAATTATCCGGATCGGGGTTATCTTATCGGAGCAGCAACACTTACTTTTACAATCACTTTTTCGAATCAAGATCCCCCGGCGTAAAAGCACTGGCGGCCGGAAAACCACCTCCGAACGCCGCAGCCGCTACCCAAATGATTGCGGCACAGATGCCATTATCGAAAAATGAAGGTGAATTTGGTAGTAATCACGAAAATGCCATCAAGAAGCAGATGGGTTTTGCTCAGAAAGACATAAAGATTAAAACCCTAATTTGCATTTGGTGTGTTTAACAACTTAAAACCCATAAAGCTTCAAACTTTGGGAAAAATAAGCGTGGAGTTTAAGGTGAAATTTGTAGAGTATAAGATGCTATTGAAGATGGTGGTGTAGTTGAGAGAGAAGGGGGAGAGACATGGGGAAGAGAGATAATCAGTGTCTGTTGTGTGAGTGTGTGTGAGATAGTTTATCTATTATTAACAATTAATAATAATAATTATAATATGCAGGGGCATTTTAGTCTTTTAATGAAAAGCTAACAGAAAATTCAAACAGAGTTAGAAATTTGGACTCAAATGATTAAGAAAAGTGGTATAGAGACTTAGAGCGTTAAACATTTTAATTTTGGACTTAAGTGGTTAAAACCTGTAAAACATAAGAACTCAAAAGTAATTTACTCGAATGATAATTAAGTAAAGGATTATTCAAACTTAAACAACTGATAGTTGATTGTACGACAAACTAAAATCAAGAATAAAATAGTCCAATTGAGCATTCTTCAATTTCAAACAATGAACCATTCTCATTCTTGATGCTTGCTAACAAAGTTATACCAAGTTGAAACAAAAAAAGTATTAATTAAGATATTAAGAATTAAATAATCAAACGAGCTTTTGGACAAGTTAGTTTTTTCCTTACATAAACATTTATAATATAAACTCCTTTCGCTTAGCAGTATCAATGGGTTTAACCTTTTCAAGTGATGAGAGTTCAATCATCATTAGAGTTGTAAATGAGCCGAGTCGAAACGAACCAGGGTGAACTCAGGCTTGGCTCATTTAAAAATTGAATCAAGCCGAGCCGGCAAATTTTTCTTAACGAGCTGGAAAGTTGGGCTTCGGCTCGGCTCATCAAAAGCTCGAGCCAGCTCGTGGCTCGTCGAGCCGGCTCATTTGTTTAAAAGAACTTTATATTTTTGTATTTTTTACACATAATGATATACATAAAACCAAAAAACAATAAATAAAACATTGTTTAGACTAATAAAATAGTAATTTTGGGAAAGCATAATTAGAACGACAAGAAGAGATTCTATGTTGCTTACGTTAATATATATTTTTTAAATCAATATTACTAATTAAACTCTAGCTTAACAATCTGTTTCTTTTGATAAGAAATAACCATATTACTAATTAAACAACATTTCTTAAATGTATTAGAATATACACGAACACACATATATAATTTGGGGTTTAATTTAAACGAGCCAAACGAGCGAGCCAACGAACCAACTAACGAGCGAGCCGCGAATCGAACCCACCTTGGCTTGGGCTCGGCTCGTTTACAAATCGAGCCGAGCCGAGCCAACTCGTTTAAAACCGAGCTGACTTCAAATCAATTTTTTTTCAAACTTTTTTCGAGCGAACCTCAAGACACAAACTTTTTGAACGGCCCTAATAACCATAGTGTACAAAATAATGTACTTTTAATAGTAGAAATAGAAAGTATGTAAATTACTGATCTTCAAATCTTTTATCACCTTTTGTTTCCATTTTCTCTTTTAGCTTTGCTTTTTCTTCAGCAAAAGCATTAAGAGTCACATCAACCTACCTTCTTTGAGCCATCTGGCTTAGGAATTTCCACAACTGCTTTAGCCATTGGATCTGATGGTAGGTACAGACCTTCTTTTCCCTTCTTTCCTTTCTCCCCCTTTTTGGCATCATCAGGGTTTTCAACATAAATGATGGCAGGAGGAGAAGTGCCAGTGGTTTGAAGCAAATGAGCCTTTTTTGCCTTTATATCAGCTTGTATATCTTTGTACCTAGCTTCCATCACATTTCTAAACATTTGAAGTTGAATTTCATGTTGTTGATCAGCATACTGTCTTTGTTTATGAAGCATAGGTTGAAACATTTGGCATAGCTCAGTGGGGGATGGAGCAGATGTTGCAGCAGTGGATGGAGCTTTTTTAGATTGTAACAACTGTTGCAGCATATTTTTGATATCTGCAACAGAGGTTTCATTTTTGTCTACCCTCTCTGTCAATTCTTTGTATTTTAAACCATCACCCAAATGAATGGGATCATCTGATTTCCCACTAGCAGTGGTTGTATCAGCAGTTGGACCAGAAGAAGTTTCTACTGGTTCATCCACTGATGCCCCTTTGTCTTGGTACTAGGGACTTCCCTATACATCAGCTATCTTATTTAACACACCAGTGGGTAAATGAAACACACCAGTGGTTAATATGACAGCATCAGTAATGGTTGCCTTCAAGGGAGACTTACTGATGTAACTACAGCCAAGGTGTAAATCAGTGGATTCAACACCTGTAGTAGCTGCTCCACTTGAACTGCTGACAGGAATTACTTGTAATTCCTGCAGTGTAACCTCCTCAGTTGTTGATGGGTTAGCAATGATAGATGAATCAGACTCAGTCACTTGTTGGGGTATTTTCTCAGTGATAGGTTGTTGAGAAGAACTGATATTTGTCTGATCCATATCTAAAGCATTCAACAAGGGCAAGAGAGATGGTGGAATTTGTGAAGTGAGGATGGGAGTTGAAAGAGAATTTGCCCCGAGAGCAGGGCTGTGGAAGATGGATTCAAGTGGATCCAGAGCTTCATAATGTGGTGTCCCTGTGTATACAACCTGATCCTTTTGAGAGGATGCAGGAGGAGTTTTAGGCTCAGGTTGATATCTTTCTTCCATCTACTATGAGGAAGTAGCAGCAGTGGTTATAGGTGACTTTTGTGTTGTCACAGGAGTTACTTCTGGCATCTCATCTTCCAGAAGATCCTTTTTAGATGGAATGGTGGGCTTTTTGGATTTTTTCTAGATGGTCTTTTTGGTGGGTTTTGGTGGGGTTTCACAGCAGTGGTTGTGCTGCTATGATCACTAGGAGCAATGGGCTCAACAGCAGAAACCTGAGGAGCAGAGGTTGTCTCAGCTAAATTCTGCTCAGGTTCCTCTGTTTGTGTTTCAGAAGGTTTTGACAGCCTTGTAAAAGTTTCAGAAGATAGGCTGTTTATTTGAAAAGGATTTCCTTGGATAAGCACATGTGCACTATCCTTTGGAATTTTCTTTTGTAAATAAAAACTTAAAAATCTTGGAAACAATAAAAATGGTTTTTTCTTTTCTTTGATATTATTAACATTTTTGACCATATCATTGAAAATCTCCTGGGAGTAGTTAAAATCAACTTCAGCCATTATAACATATCCCAGGTATTGGATTTTCAATGGTATTTCATTGAAAGCAATTATTTTATTTGACACACACATGAGAAGGGTATGGAATAAAAATCTCATGGTAGGTGGAAAACTCCCCTTTTGCAAAGTATCTGTTTTCATTTGTTCCTCATACCCCCTCTCAATCAAATCGGTTTGATATTCTTCCTTTGGGAAAGAATTTTTACCTGTAAGATAATTTATTTCAAAAACCTCACAAATGGTTTGTGGTGTGACCGCAACCTGAATTCCCCCTACTGTTGAAGTAATAGCCCATGCCTTTTTGTCCTGAACTTCAAGTTTTGCATTTTTTTAGAAATCACATAGGGTATCCAGGTAGATAGGTGCGTTACAGGTCAACAAAGTTTTGTACTTTGAAGACGAAAGACCATCAATAATGGAGTGAAAGGTTGTGTTTTGACTCGTTTTCTCAAGTGTACACAGGTAGTTATGAGGGCTTTTTAGTGCGAGAGCCATGGTGATTCGAAGGTAGTTGCGAGACGAAGGAAGAAGATGAATGATTTGAAGGATTTTGATAGAAATTGCTTTTGAAAGGAATTTTGAATTCGATTCGACAGTGAAAACCCTGTTTGGAGTTTTGAACAGGGTTTTATAAAGTGAAAAAGTGAATGCTGACGTGGCAGCGGTTACAAAGATCTGACGGCTAAGTACTGTCCACGTGACAACCTCTGATGAATAATGGATGACAGTTGTTTAGGAAACCACTGATGATCAATATCAGTGGTTTTCAGTGGTGAAAATGAAAACAGTGGCTGATTTTTGACTATCAGTGGATTCAAAACACTGATTTTTGAACACAGTGATTATCAAAGAAAATTAGAGAACAGAGGTTGACTTTCAGCAGTGGATAGAATGCACATATCAGATGTTTGAACCAAAAACAGTGGCCATGACAGACTTTTAAGATTAATGAAAACTTTCATTTTTAACTATTTTTAAGGATGGATTTTTGATTTTCTGAAAACATTTTAATGCTTTTTATTCATAGAGAAACAATATTTTGCCTGTTATTCCATGTTAAGCATTCCAATCCTAGAGATCAAGCTTTCAAAGGTAGATGTGTCTAAAGCCTTTGTTAGCACATCTGCCAGCTGATCTTTAGTGTGGACATGATGCAGAGAAATCAAACCTTTTTCATAGCAATCCCTCACAAAGTGATGTGTGTTAGCGTGAATATATTTTTAGTTATATTTTAAGCCCTTTTTAACACTTTAGTCAAGTTTTAAATTTATAAAACACGATATTCTACTAACACTAAACATACATATGGGCAAGTGCACCCATCGTGAGCGTAGTATAGCGTTGGTAAGATACCGAGGTCGTCCAAGGACACAAGAGCTTTTAATACCGGTTTATCCTCAACGTCTAATCAAATCAAAATTTTGGAAAAAATGTTTTAAATATGAAAATAAAAACAAAAAATGCTGAAAATAAAAATAAAATAAAAACAAATAGACAAGACGAATCACTTGGATCCGACTCGCCTTTAGTATAACCTTTGATGTTTTCCGCACTTTTGCACTTTTTAAAAGATTATCTTAGTTATAGTAGTAGGCCCCTCTTTTGAAGGTGACGTTACCCTCAACCCAGTAGTTTGAGTCAGCAAGGATAGAATCCTAAAGGGTTGGATTATTGAAAGATAATTAATTAAGTTATTAATGCGTAATGTGGTACGCCCCTCTTTTGAAGGTGATGTTACCCTCGGCTAAGTGGTTTGAGTCAGCAGGGATACAATCCCAAGTAGCCGGGTTAATGTATTAATAGTAGTTTACATATGAGGGGATCAAGCCATTCGCACCCCCGCCATCCAATACCAGTGGGTATTGAAGGAT
The DNA here is from genome assembly GCF_002127325.2 of Helianthus annuus. Lineage (NCBI taxonomy): Eukaryota > Viridiplantae > Streptophyta > Magnoliopsida > Asterales > Asteraceae > Helianthus > Helianthus annuus. Next base: position 47,711,884 of record NC_035436.2, on the reverse strand, counting down.
GTACTAGTAAGCTTGATTCAGGTCCTTGTAGGATCTATACACTGAACAAGGCAAGAACCTTACCAAACCATTCCCTTAACCCCCGACCAGGTAGCCAAAATATCTCTATATAGACCGTAGAGATATGAATGGTGTAAATCTTTTATTTTATATAGACAGTAAAATAACGCCAAGACACCACGAACAAATGATAAGGAAGTTTCACCTTCAACATAAGAAACTAGTTATTAAAGTCATTCATACGAAACCAAATAAAAAGTGCGAAAAGATTAAAAAACAAAAGTATTACACTAAATGCTTGTCTTCACCAAGTGATGTAAAAGACTTAGGCAAACATGGCCTTTGACTGTCAAGAACTCTTACTATCAATCTTGGATCCTGAGACTACTACAAACACTCTATGATGGATGATGGATGATGGTGGTGGATGAGGGTGTTGTGATGGTGGTGGAGTGTGGGTGAAGTGGGAGAGAGGTGGTTTGCAAAGGGATGCTTTTGAAGTGAACCAAGCACCTCTATTTATAGCCTGCACAGAAGCCCGGACATGGCCCCGTGTCCATCCATTTTCTATTTCTTCATTAATTGCAGTTTGTCTGCATTAGTTGACCACGCCCCCGTGTCCGCTGGGCACGGCCCCGTGTGCAGAAGCATATCTGTACTATCAAGATTTGCTTGGATTTTGCGAATCTTAGCATTGACCACGGTCGTGTTGAGCTGGGCACGCCCCCGTGTTGGGAAATAGAGGCTTCTACAACTTTGTCTTTTCTGCAGACACTTGAGCACGCCCCCGTGTCCGCTGGGCACGGGGCATGTTCAGCCTTCTGATCTCTTGTTTTTGCTTGGGAAGATGCTGTCGAGGGGTCGGGCATGCCACGTTTATTCCTGTTCTTGTATTTATGTTAGATTTAGCTGTATTTTTGCTTCTTTTGTTTATTTGCGCTTATTTAATCCTGAAAATACAAAAGGAAGACAAAAGCACACTTTTTCCAACATTAGTACTAAAAAAGGGTTAGTTTTATGCCTCATTTGATGTAATTTATGTGTTGCATTTTACACACATCACAAAGCGATGTCTGATGTCAATGTGTTTGGTGGTTGATTGTGAAACTGGATTTTTGATGATATTTTCTGTTGCCTGACTGTCCAACATGAGAGGTGTCTTTAAGGCAGTGATACCAAAATCCAGCAGTTGATTTTGAAGCCAAAACAGTTGGGCTGTGCAGCTTGTAGCAACTGTATACTCTTCCTCAGTAGTTGTTGGTGCATACGTCTGTCGACTTCGTCTTGTATCGAGTCTTGCATTGATCATGGCACGAAGTTCAAGAAAACTAGTTAAAAAGTCTAATTCCGCTTGTATGGTGTAATTCCGTTTGAAATGTGTCAAAGTAATTCCACACGGAATTACTATGTATTTCCGCTTGGGCTGTAATTTTGCTTGTAAGTGATTCCGTGTGAGTATGTTTCATGCGGAATTAGTGAGGCTATAAATAGGTGTAATACTGTGTCATTTGGCACGAAATTACTTAGAGGTTTTCCGACGGCGAAGCTCTGTCGAAGTGTCGTCTTGCTGTAAAACTGTTTCAGATCAATATAAACGACAGTTAAAGTGTATATCTAGCTGAATTCAACTCATCATGTCTGTTTCCGCCTTTCATTTTGAGTAGAACGCCTCTGATCGACTCGTCTCAGGTCCGCGCACGATCCTACATGTGGTATCAGAGCTCAGGAGGGGGAGTTCTGCAGATGTCAGCCTGATTTCATCTCATTTTCTTACTTCTACACCTTCTTTTATCAATTGAACAAGTTTTATCGGTTAAAATGGCTTGAATTTTTCACAAAATAAGCAAAACAGTGTTTTAACAAAGCCTTGAGTGAATTGGACCTTAAATAGATCTAAATCTGACAATATTTGTAATTTCGCTTGAAAGTTTGGATCGAATTGATGACGTCATTCTAATTCCGCATGGAAGTGCACATTAATTCCGCACGGAATTACTAGTTGTTCTTAATTTCGTTTGAAAATACTTCTAATTCTGCACCAAATTAGAATTTTGTTTGAGTAATTTCGTTCTAAACCTAATTTCGTGTGAAAACTGAGTAATTTCGCACGGAATTACCTGATTTCATTTGAAAATCACTAATCTCGTTTGAAAGTTGTGTGCAGGTTAATTTCGTTTGAAGTTAATTTCACTTGGGTAATGATGTGTGTAAAATGCAACATATAATTGACATCAATTAAGGCATAAAACTAACCCTTTTTAAGTACTAATGTTGGAAAAAGAGTGTTTTTGTCTTCCTTTTGTATTTTCAGGATGAAATGAGCTCAAATTCACAAAAGAAGCAAAAAGACAGCTAATTCTAACATAAATACAAGAAAAGGAATAAAAGTAGACTGCCCGAACCCTCAACGGCATCCTCTCAAGCGAAGAAGAGAAAACAGAAGCCTGAACACGCCCCGTGCTCAGCCAGCACGGGGCCGTGCCCAAGAAGCAGCAGAAAAGACAAACCTTTAGAAGCTTCTATTGCCCACCACGGGGCCGTGTCCAGTGAGCACGGGGGCGTGGCGAAAGTACAACAGGCGCATTAATTGTAATAGCGAATTACAATTAATGAAGAGAGAGAGTGTCAGACGGGCACGGGGGCGTGTCCAGCGGACACGAGGCCGTGCCCAGCCTTCTGTTCAGCCTATAAATAGGAGTGCTTGGTTTCATTCCAATCCATCCCTTGGCACACCACCTCTCTCACACTTCATCCACCACCCACCACCACCATAACACCATCATCCACCACCATCATCCATTGTCCATCATAGAGTGTGTGAGTCGTCTCGGGATCCAAGATTGATCGTAAGAGTTCTTGACAATCAAGGCCATGTTTGCCTAAGTCTCTTACATCACTTGGTGAAGACAAGTGTTTAGTATAATACTTTTTGTTTTTAATCTTTTGCACTTTTTATTTGGTTTTGTATTAATGACTTTAATAACTAGTTGCTTATGTTGAAGGTGATCTTTCCTTATCGTTTGTCCGTGGTGTCTTGGCATTATTTTACTGTCTATATAAAATAAAAGATTTTCACCATTCATATCTCCACGGTCTATATGGAGGTATGTTGGCTACCTGGTCGGGGGTTAAGGGAACGGTTTGGTAAGGGTCTTGCCTTTATTCAGCGTTTAGAGGTCCTGCAAGGGACCTGGGTCAAATTTAGTAGGATCTCCTTCAATGCCCATAGGTATTGGATGGCGGGGATCCAAACTCTTTGACCCTCTCATAAGTTAACTACTATTAATACTATAACCCGGCTATTTAGGACTGTATCCCTGCTGACTCAGACTACTTAGCCGAGGGTAACGTCACCGCCAAAAGCGGGGCCTACCACAATTTGCATTAATAACTTAATTCATTATCTTCCAATAATCCAACCCTTTAGGATTGTATCCTTGCTGACTCAAACTACTGGGTTGAGGGTAACGTCGCCTTCAAAAGAGGGGCCTACTACAATAACTAAGATAATCTCTTAAACAAGTGCAAAAGTGCGAAAATAATCAAAGGTTATACTAATACACGAGTCGGATCCAAGTGATTCATCTTGTCTATCTGTTTTTATTTTATTTTTCAGCATTTAGTTAGTTTTTATTTTCTTAGTTTAAAAACATTTTTCTAACTTTTTGATTTGATTAGACGTTGAGGATAAACCGGTACTAAAAGCTGATGTAGTGTAGTAGTACGATAATGAAGATCAAACACGTTGATTCTGTGAATGCCCGTGTCGTTCTTCCCCAACCCCAAAATTCAACCCAAAGGGCTCGGAATTTGAAGTGAAAACTGTTTTTCTCAAAATTCAATTCTGATTCATCAAATGATTAGGGCAATACATAAATAGAGACAGAAATTCGAAACGGGCCTAAAAAAGACAACGGGCCAAACACAAGCCCAAAAACAAAATGCCCAAAATACTTGAAAAAACATAAAAATGGTAGAGACAAAAATTCGAAACGGGCCTAAAAAAGACAACGGGCCAAACACAAGCCCAAAAGCAAAATGCCCAAAATACTTGAAAAAACATAAAAATGGAAAAAACTAATAGAAATAAGCGTTCGTTTTGACTGGTCACACGCCCCAAACGAACTCCCGTAGCCCAAGTTAGAGCCATTTCAATGAAGCCCCTTTTGTGACGCGATCCTGGGCCTCCAAGTACCGGATGGCCCGCTCTTCCACGCTTGGGCCCGCATCAAAAGCTCTTGTGTCCTTGGACGACCTCGGTATCTTACCAACACTATACTACGTCCACGATGGGTGCACTTGCCCATATGTGTGTTTAGTGTTAGTAAATATCGTGTTTTATAAATTTAAAACTTGGCTAAAGGTGTAAAAAGGGCTTAATAATATATCTAAATTATATACACACTACACACGCATCAGGTAATCTCGTTTGAAGCGATTTCGTTTGAAGATTTAATTTCATTTGAAAGTGTCTGTTGTGAACCGAATCATGGACGAAGAATTCTACAACGCGTTTGCCACATCTCCGACTACTCCGACTGCCATTGCTCAAAACATGAACTTGGAAAACGAAGCCGGAACTTTGCAAAAAACCCTCGAAACTTATGGGAATGGAAGAGTACCATGGATGGAAAAATCGTTTTGAGAATTGGGTTCAGGCAAACCATTTAAGAGCTTGGGAAAGCATTGAAACAAAGTATGTTAGACCGCAGACTGCTTTGAAAGTTGATAAAATCATTTCGGAATTTACAGACAAAGAGAGAGATAGTTATAAAGGAGAAAAAATGATGATTAGTCTTCTACAACAAGCTGTCAAAGAAGATATATTTGTGTTGCTTCAGCATGATGGTAGTGCTTATTCAATATGGGAGGCACTTGAGAAGAAATTCGAAGGAAGTACAGAGATGCTCAAGAGTAAAGCATCTTTGCTGAAAAAAGAGTTTGAGTTGTTTACAAGTATGCCAGGTGAATCTACAAAGACTCTCATTGAGAGATATTGTCATCTTGTGCGTACCATGTCTCAGTTGAAAATTACTAAAACTCCAGCAGAATGGGTTGAAAAGTTAGCTGACGCATTACCGCAGAAAGAATGGGGTACTTAACTCATGATCTTAAAGAATTCTGGAGAGTTTAGCAGATTGTCAATTGGACAGTTTATTGAAAAGCTTGAGGCACAGGATCTTGAACAGCAAAAGATTGCCAGAATGAACAGCTCGAGCAATCAACAAGACATCAAATTGTACTATAAAGGAAATGTTCAATCTGTTGAAGCAAGTCCTAAAATACAAACTGCCTTCAGTGCAGAAAATTCATCTAGATCAGTCAGTCAAAGTTCAATCAACACTAGTGGTTTGTCAAATGTCAATCCTCCAAGTGTTCAAAGTGCAAATGTTGGTAATGGACATATGATTCAGTGCAATGTTGCATTGCATCTTCAAAATGGTCAGAATTTTCCTGAAGAAGTTGTTAAAAGTCATATGGCATTACTGGTTACTGCTTTGGAGTCTTATGAAGGATTGATTGCTGGAAGAATTGGTAATCCTATGCTAACCAAGGAAGATTATGACCAGATTGATGTAGAGGAGTTGGAGCTCATAGACATTAAATGGTGTTTAGCAAGTGTTATAAGGAGAGCTGAGAAATTCAAAATGATTACAGGAAGAAATGATTTCTTAGATGCAAATGTCTCTACTTTAGGTTTTGATAAATCTAAAGTTACTTGTTTTCGATGCAGGGAGAAAGGACATTTTAAGCGAGAATGTAAAAATCAAGAAGCAAATGGAGCAAAGAATCCGTTTGGTTGCAATGATTACTATCGGAAGGCTATATATCAACAAATTACTCATCAACCGCATCAACAAAAAGAACCACAAACTGCACATGCTAGAATGATTGAAGATGCAAATAAAAAGCTTATTATGGTATCATTGATCAAGATGATGAGAAAATGGCTGCAAGATTTAGCTGGGATAGGTTTGTGGATGAGAATAGGGAGCTTAAAGCTTTCATTGCTCAAATTGTTCAAAAGCCAGAATTGATGAAAGAGTGGATAGCAGTGTTAACTGATGAAGAGAATAGTCAAGATGAAGAATCTGTTTCTTCTGAAAACAGTTTAACAGATACTAGTGATGATGATGAAGATATTGAACAGATAAACATTGGAAAAACTCATTTATCTTTTGACAGTTTTGAATTTTATTTTGCAGATAAATTGAAGAAAAGAGAGAAAAGCTGCAAAAGAAATGAAAGAAGTTAAGGTTGTTGAGAAGATAGTTGAAGTGGAAAAGGTAGTTGAAGTCGAGAAGATTGTGGAGATTGAAAAGATTGTAGAAGTCACAACACCTTGTCTTACATGTTTGGAACCTTGCAAACAATGTTAAGATAAAGATGAAAGGTTTAGAGAGCTTGAAAAGTTGAAAGAGAAGTTGTTGTTTGATGTCAAGAATTTAAAAGAATCATACGATGTGTTGAACAGAACTGTGAATAGTTTGCAGAAGACAAACTCGGAAAGAGAAGATGCATTGACTATGATGAATGCAACAATGATGTCTAAGCAGAAAGAGATTAATTTCTACATTGAAGAATGTGCGAAATTGAAGCAAGAGTTGGAAAGTGAAAAAGTTGAAAATGAAAGAATCAGATGATTACTGAATATGTATTCAAGTTCTGATTACTTAATTAACAGAATTTATCCAACTGTTGTAGGTTTTGAAGTATTTGACGACAAGAACCAAAAGAAGAAGGATACTGGTAGGAAACAGAGTGTCAGTTATAACAAGTGTCCGGCTCCGATTGGGAAGGGTATTCGCCTAGAAAACTGAATGAGGAACAAGTAAAAAAGGCAGTCAATATAAAGTTAGAGTCCGAGATAACCGATGCATTACCAGACAATATTGACGTTACATTCACAGCGTCCGACACAAATCATGAGTCTGAGTTAATAAAAAGGATGGTCGATCAGGTGTTGGATAAGGATGAGGAGTCCGAGTCAATGTCAGAGTCTGGGAGTTCGAGTTCGTCTGTCAAGAGTTCTAAGTTGTCGGGAAAACGGGTTTATAGTAAAGAATTTTTGTTGTCAAAATCCAATTTGAATGATGAAACATTTGAAGTTGCATATACTTTAAATGATTCTGACAAATTATATTTTGATAAAGAATTTCCATTAAAAGGTGTTAAAACTGAAATGATCAAAAAGGTTTTCAAATTGACAGAAATTAATATTTCTGAAATAAAAAATATAAATGTTTCTGAAAAACCAAGACATTACACCTCAAGAATAAAACAAAAATTAAACAAAAAAATGGGTTACAGTTCTGGTTCAGGTTATCGAAAGAAACCAAACCACAACGGTAATTTCAAAAATAAAGGATTAGGTTTTATTCCACCAGAAAATTATAAAAATGAGAAAATTTCTAAAAAAACAAAATTTGTGTCAGGTACGTTTGCTGAGAATGAAAAGAATAGCTCATTCTGGAGACAGTCAAATCAGGAATTTCTTGCTAAAAAGAAGAAAACTGAAGATCATCAGAGAAAAGAGACAAGAACCTGTTACAGATGTCAAGAAGTTGGTCACGTTGGTTGGAACTGTCCTAAAGCAACCAACACAAAACAGGGAGTCTCAGAAAAACTCAAAGAAATAGTTGTTGATAAAAACGAACCACCAACTAAAAGGTTTAAAGTGTTTAAAAATTCAACATATGAAGTTGGTGAATGTTCAAAAAGGTTTTACAAACAAAGGGGAAATCTTGACAAACAAACATGGGTTGTTAAGAAATCAAATGTAAAACTTGGCGATGAATCTGATTCCACAAAATCAATGGAGCTACATGTTGTTAAAAATGATGAAAACTCAGTGCCGCCTTTGGATGATGTTCAGTTTCCACCATTGAGGGCCGAGAATTTAAAATCAAAGGTTGGAAAAGTAGAAATCTCAAATCAGTTTTATTCTGAAAAGAATGAATTTGATGTTGAGAAAGCTTTTAATGGAAATGTGAAGAAGATTTTTGGAAAGATGATCGACGGGAAGGTTAAAGGGATTAAAGAATTTTATGCTACAAAGAGAGAAACCTACACCCCAACTGCAGATGAGTTAGTATCACCCAAGGCTGGTCATGACCAGGCTTGGGTGGACATTTTCTTTGATTGAAAACCTGACTGGTCGGAGCTCCCAGGTTGGTAAGAGTGGAGCATGAATCGACATCATTCTTTATATTGAGTTTGATTGTGCTTATTTACAAGTGGTACAGAGGTTTGTTCTTACAATGTGATTGATCAAGGTCATTAATTTGAACTTGATGTAATCCTCATGCAAGTGGTTGAAAACAATGTGATGAAATAATCCCTGAACCTACAAGTGGTAAAACCAGCAAAACTTATTTTCCAGAAAAACCATTTTGATTAAAACAAACTTAAGTGTTTTGAAATCATAATGGGAAAATAGTTTGTTGTAAGGGGGAGTTCTGATTGTTTATGCCGAGTGGATGGAGAATTGAAGCGAGTCACATCAAGTTGTTATTTTATTGTATAGTTTGTTTTCAAGTTTCTTTAAATGTTTCTGAATTTTAGGGGGAGTAAGAAAATTTCAGAAAATCCAAAAACATTAGAAAATTTGAAAAAGCCAAAACACGATAAAATCAAAAATGAGTTTTTGTTGTAAAAAGAGAAAATGATAGTACATCAGTGGACTATCACAACATGCTAAAGAAATGTAAAGTAAAAAATGTGATAAACAATCTCACTGCAGATATGCCAGTAGGTTTTTGCACATTTAGTAGATTGTGACGAGATATAAACCTAAAATTTCAAACTTGCTTATCTCGTGGGTAACATTTCTTGGATATATGGGTAACCCCCGAAATCTTGTTTGAAAGATCCCTTTTTCTGAAATACTAGGTCTTTATACTCAGTGATATCTGGGGTATTATCCCGGGACTTCTGATTTTGCGGAAGCAATGGCCTAGTCCCCGTATAATACTTTGCATTTGCTTGAAATATAGCGCTGCCCTCAGTACAAAAATGATGAAACATTGAAAAATGCTAATCATGTGCTGTTGAAGAAAAGATTCTCTAAAGGGAACACACCTAAAGACGAACCGTCATCTCTTTGCTGAACGGAAGGTCTGACCTGAGCTCTCACGGTTTCGCATTTAACCCTTTAACAGATATCATCTAGGTATACTCACCTGTAAGACTGAATATTGGGATCTGGATACGGGAGTATATTCAAGTGGTGGGACACGCGAATAAATTCAAGTTCTTAAGACACTAATCTCGTATCTCGAAACAATTGAACTTTGTGTGAAAATTTAAGTGGATCAGTATACTGACAATCTAGATGAATTATTTAGAACTTAAAATGACCAAAGCTTAACGGTGTTAGTGTTTGGTCTCATATTCTGATATGATCCTCTTATACAAACTCACAAAAATATTGTCTGTAAATATTGTTTACTGCATTTCTTTTTATTCAAAAATCCAAAAAGATTTTAAGTGTGTTCCAGCTTAAACTTTTGAAAAATCCAAAAAGATTTTCGACAACTGGTGTTGAAAAGCTGATTTTCAAAATTCCAAGTGCTGAACATGAAGATCATTTTGTGAGGGGGAGTTTGTTGTTTAAACAAAAAAAATATTTTGAATGATTGTTTTCAAGTGGTTTATCAGAGATAAACATTGTTAAATCATTCTGATTAAATTTGAGGGGAGTCTGTAATTATAAATTTGTCAAATGTGAAATTTGTGAAATTTATTATGTGGTAGAGGATGTGCAGGATAGACTGGATTCTAAAACTGAGAATAGAGCCAGATCACGATCATGATCCTGAAAAAGCATGTCAAAAGGGAGAGTCTGTTAATGCTGAAGAGGAGAGTAAAAGAGAAGATTGAAGAAGTTTTACACTGTAAGATACGTCAGAGAGGAGCAGTCAGACCGATAAAGACGAAAGACGTTGAAGACTCGACACTTGAGACTCGTCAACATCCGAGGGGGAGTCTGTTGGTGCATACGTCTGTCGACTTCGTCTTGTATCGAGTCTTGCATTGATCGTGGCACGAAGTTCAAGAAAACTAGTCAAAAAGTCTAATTCCGCTTGTATAGTGTAATTCCATTTGAAATGTGTCAAAGTAATTCCGCACGGAATTACTATGTATTTCCGCTTGGGCTGTAATTTCGCTTGTAAGTGATTCCGTGTGAGTATGTTTCGTGCGGAATTAGTGAGGCTATAAATAGGTGTAATACCATGTCATTTGGCACGAAATTACTTAGAGGTTTTCCGACGGCGAAGCTTTGTCGAAGTGTCGTCTTGCTGTAAAACTGTTTCAGATCAATATGAACGACAGTTAAAGTGTATATCTAGCTGAATTCAACTCATCATGTCTGTTTCCGCCTTTCATTTTGAGTAGAACGCCTCTGATCGACTCGTCTCGGGTCCGCGCACGATCCTACAGCAGTGGATGTTGAAGCAGCTGCTTGCTTTTTGCTTTGCCAAGATACTAAGCAATCACCTAGAAATTGGCACCCTCCTGATGTGGACTTCCTTGTTGCATTGCACCCAGCAAAGTCACTGTCTATGAAACTTGAAAGCTTAATATTCCCATTAGCAGGATACCAGATACCAAGTGTGGGAGCACTTTTTATGTATCTGAGTATCCTTTTCACAACTATTAGGTTAGACTTTCTAGGGGCTGATTGGGATCTTGCACAAACACATGTTGCAAACATGATGTCTGGCCTAGATGCAGTTAGGTACAATAAAGACCCAATCATGCTTCTATATAAGGTTTGATCAACCAAATCATCCTTTTCATCAGTCATGACTAGCTTGGTGGTTGCCATGGGTGTACTACATGGTTTACAGTCATTCATCTCAAATTTGTTTAAAAGTTCTTTAGCATATTTGCTTTGATGAATGAATGTACCATTTTGCAGTTGTTTTACTTGGAGACCAAGAAAACACTGTAGTTCACCCATTGCACTCATCTCAAACTCAGCTGTCATGAGTTGTCTGAACTCTTCACACATTTTAGAACACGTGCTTCCAAAAATGATGTCATCCACATAAATCTAGACAATCATCAAGTCTTTCCCTCTCCATTTTAGAAACAGTGTTTTACCAATTTTGCCTGTTGTGAAACCAATAGAGAGAAGAAAGGTGGAAAAAGTTTCATACCAGGCTCTAGGTGCTTGTTTCAGGCCATACAAAGCTTTATTTAGCTTGTAGACATGATTTGGATTAAATGGATCCTCAAATCCAGGAGGTTGACAAACATATACCTCTTCTTGAATCTTACCATAGAGGAAAGCACATTTGATATCCATTTGAAACACCTTTATGTTGTGGTTGACAGCAAAGGCCAGGAACAGTCTGATAGTTTCCAATCTTGCTACAGGGGCAAAAGTTTCATCATAATCAATGTCGTCTTCAGGTCTGAAAGCTTGAACCACTAGCCTTGCTTTATTCTTGACAACAATGCCCCTTTCATCAGTTTTATTTTTGAAGACCCATTTTGTGCCAATAGGACTCACACCCTCTAGCAGTGGTACAAGCTCCCATACTTGTTGATGTGTGCAAAATGCAACATATAAATTACATCAATTGTGGCATAAAACTAACCCTTTTTTAGTACTAATTGTTGGAAAAGTGTGCTTTTGTCTTCCTTTTGTATTTTCAGGATTAAATGAGCTCAAATGAACAAAAGAAGCAAAAAGGCAGCTAAATCTAACATAAATACAAGAAAGGGAATAAACATGGCATGCCCGACCCCTCGACAGCATCCTCCCAAGCAAAAACAAGAGAACAGAAGACTGAACACGCCTCGTGCTCACTGAACACGGGGGCGTGCCCAAGTGTTTGCAGAAAAGACAAAGTTGTAGAAGCTTTTATCACCCACCACGGGGGCGTGCCCAGCGGACACGGGGTCGTGGTCAATTCTAAGATTCGCAGAATCTAGGGAAATCTTGATGGTACAGATACGCTTTTGCACACGGGGTCGTGCCCAGCGGACACGAGGGTGTGGTCAACTAATGCAGACAAACTGCAATTAATGAAGAAAGAGAAGATGGGTGGACACGGGGCATTGTCCAATGGACACGGGGCCGTGTCCGGGCTTCTGTGCAGGCTATAAATAGGGGTGCTTGGCTCACTTGCAAATCATCCCTTGGCAAACCAACCTCTCTCACACTTCACCCACACTCCACCACCACCACAACACCATCATCCTGTCACACCTGGCTTTGCGGAAGCGTGGTTAATTTGGTGTGACTTCTTAATACCATAGCTTAATCATAACAAAGCTATATGAATTAAAACATGCAAGAATCATCCATTAAGTTTTAAAAACCAAAATACAGTACCATTGTTTTAACGGGAACACGCCCTAACAACCATAACCTTGTTCAACAAACCTTACAACTTAAACATAACATAAACACAGTTTAAGGACTGTGACTTGTCCAGGAAAGAGTCACATTCCCTAAACCCCGGATGACCTTGGAAACTAGTGCAGCGGGAAAACGTGCCATACCGTGCCAGATCTTTTAATTCCCTGAAATACATGTAAGTTGAAAAATCAACAATAATGTTGAGCGAGTTCATGTGTAAGTGAGTAAATAAACCTTTGTATTTATCAAAAATCCTGGTATGTAGCAAATAAGGAAAAAGAGATCACCAATGGTTTGCAAGGCCATTGATATGTGTGAAGTGCAAGTAGGAAGACTCAAACCTAGCGGATTTTGCGTTGGGCACAAAGTCACCCCGAGGTCCGTTATGCTGGGCCTGGGGCTGGGCTCGCTACACCCAGATAGATCTACCGCTACTGTCCCTCGGTCCTACAATGAGGATTAATGGTCTCAAGTTGCGCCTACCCACTCACATGATCTAAGTAGTAACCCTCCTTACGCTAACCATACCATGTGTAAAAGTACTCGTAATCATAGTAACATGTATTTCACCCCCGCAGTTTAGAAAACTGAAAACAGTTAAGAGAAAAGGGGGACATGAACTCACAGTCAGTGCGTCTCTACCAAGTACTCCGAATGTCAGCTGTGCGACGACCTACATGTACTAATTCTATTAGACGGATGGCCGTGCCTTAGCTTTATAGTTTAGGTTTTTTTGGAAATAGTTAGACAACTATTTCGTGTTTATATTTTGCATGTACTTGGTAGTTAATCTCCTTCCCAAGGATGGGGGATTTAATACATGTGCGTTCGATTTATAATATTAAGTCTCACTTAATATATTTTCATTTCTAATTCCAAATATAAATATTTTTCTCAAAAAATATTATATTTCCATTTCACATAATTTTTCCCCAAAAATAATACGTTGATAAAATATTCGTTCATAATCATTTCCGTATAATGCGTAAGTTACGTTTTAGTAATCGTGTGGTAATAATAATTACCGTTGTAACTTATATGTTTATCGTGAAAGCGTTCGTATTATTTTGGATTCGTCAACGTTTGTAAATATTATTTTTACTCTAAAAATAATATTTGTGTATTTTCACAAAATAATCATAAACAGTGTTGTGAAGAATTATATTTACCAAATATATATTTATCACGTTTAATTTTGTGAAAATCCCACCTCCGAATATTTGTAAATAAAGTCATGGCGAAATATATTTTGAAAACATATCAAAAATAATTCTAACACTTGTAAATAATTCTAAGTGTTAGGTTCTTAGAAAAATTTCGCCAGAGTTTCCCATGTAACTGGAGGTGGCCACGCTTTCAAGCGTATCATTTTCTTTTACAAAAATCATTTCAACAACTTCTTGATTCAATCAAACAATTTCTGACACATCAAACTAGTCGACAAGTATGTAAATTGCATAATCACATGAACTTGTAGTTTTTCCGAAAACTATAGTGTAGATCCCGTTATATTTGGTGGATCTTTATATAGAGTAGCTTAATCTCGTAAAAACCTCGTTTTTAGAATAAATCTATCTTTACAACTTCCCGTCATCTTTCACAAAGATTGTTATTTTGTCGAAACTTTTCATTTCACAAGTGTTTATACACTTGTGGTTTGTAAAATCATGCTTGTTAGTGTGTTATCCGACTTTTAGAAAACATGATTTTCTCGACACTTGGTCCTTTGAAAATACCACTTGCAGATACGTAGATCCGCTAGTTTTAAACACTATTTTACAAGTAAAAATACTTTTACACAAGTTCATGTTTCTCGTGTGGTAGAGTTTCACCTTTTAACCCTTGTACCGTCCGAAACAAGCTTATGTCAAGATCCATGATCTTAACCAAACCGGGTTAAATGGTGATCCGAGCTACCACAACGTAGATCGGGCTTAAATATTCACAACTTTCAAATACTACAACTTTTACACAACTATTATGATTTTAACCAACAAGATTCATGTTTTTAGTAGACTTTAAAGCTTCAGAATGCAAGTTTCTGAGTTTTAACCGTTACAAATCTTATTAACCACCTTAGATTAGTTCGAGAGAGTGTTTTAAGTGTTATACCTCTAGCTCGGGGCTAGGGAAGAATCTATGCGACAAGGTGGTGGATAAAAGCAAAGTAGAAAGGTCCTTCGCCTTTCGTTAGCTCCAAGACTCCTTATGCGTGACCCTTGAAGCTTGTAGATGATTGGAATGTGAAGAACAAAATCGAAAATGGACGAGTGGGGGTGAGGGGGGTTCGGCCGTAGCTTGAGGGAGAGCAAGAGAGAGTAGTTTGGTTGTGATGTGTGTTGTGATAATCTCATGTGTTTAGACAAGTTACTTATAGACAAAATGAAAGTGATTAACCCTTGGATTTTGTGTCTTGTTGATACTAGACATGTTTAATTAAATAATTAACAATAGGACATGTGTGTCCCCCTAGTTATGGGGCCGGTTACAAGGGGGGGGGGGTCTTGGTTCGATCTCAACTAGATTAGTTGGTGTTTAGTTAGTTTAACTAGGTTAGATTAGGGGTTAACTCGGTTACTGGTGTGATGTGTTCTAATGCGGGTGTTAGGGTATTCAGGGACCCTAACTGGCTCAGAAAAAGACCAATATTGTTAATGTCAATATTTTTATGTTCCGGGTAAAGTCCGGTTGTTCGATTGGATAGTAATCCGTTAAAGTGCTTAAGTAAGCTTTTAAGTGTCGTAAATAACATTTTTAGTGACACAACTTATTCCCCAAAGTGTCAGGAATATTTCCTCATGTTTTGGCACTTTATTAGTTAGCCAGAAGCTGATATGTTAATAAAAGTGCTGTGTTTGGTGCTTAGAGTACGTTTTAGGCACATCCAGTCATTATATCTTATTCCTAGAGACGCAGTTCTACAACCCTTGTATCCCTACACTCACTATGGGTGTAGTAAAATATTTCTGGCTCATACAGGCCCTTAGAGGCAGTGTCTGCCTGATGCTGGCTTTATCAGCATGTTTAATAGGTTATCTGTTCAAATGCTACTGTGCTTTTGTGCATCATGTTTGTCACTAAGGTTCAACATATAAATAGTGTAGTGACAGTATGTAAAGTATGATGCAGGAATATACAAGTACTAGAAATCAAGTAGCAGTTCATCAGCAATTTCAGTTAAGCACAATAATTAAGCATCAATTAATTATTAATTAAATCGTACGGATACCTGGTTTAGTGAGGGTTGTCACATTCTCCCCCCGTTAAAGAAATTTCGTCCCGAAATTTTAAGTTCTGCTTGTAGAAGCAGGGTTCTCAGGAAATAGGTGGGGGTATTTCTCTTTCATTCGGTCCTCACGCTCCCAGGTGAATTCAGGACCATGTCTAGCATTCCAACGAACTTTGACGAGCTTGACACTGCTCCGGCGGGTCTTGTTTACTTTCCAATCCGTGACCTCAACAGGTTCTTCAACGAAATGGGGCGTGTCATCAACATGAATTTCGTCGGTGGGAATGGCAACGGTAACTTGTGTTGGACTCTTCTTCAGATTGGATACATGGAATGTATCGTGAACACCATTTAGTTCAGCAGGTAAATCCAACTTGTATGCTACTAACCCGATTCTTTCCAAGATCTTGAACGGTCCAATATACCTTGGATTCAACTTCCCACGCTTCCCAAAGCGTGCCACACCCTTCCAGGGTGATACCTTCAACAAAACCATATCACCTACCTCAAACTCTAGAGGTTTCCTGCTTCGATCCGCGTAGGCTTTCTGCCGGTCACGAGCCGCACTGATGCGATCTCGTATCTGTGCGATCTTATCTGTGGTTTCCTGTACCATGTCAGGACCAACCAACTGTCTATCACCTGCGTCAGACCAACAGAGCGGTGATCTGCATTTGCGCCCATATAAAGCTTCGAATGGCGCGGCACCAATACTGGTGTGATAGCTGTTGTTGTATGAAAACTCAACCAGAGGCAAATGTTTATCCCAGCTACCGCCCAAATCCATCACACATGCTCTCAGCATGTCTCCTAGCGTCTGTATCGTCCGCTCACAATGGCCGTCGGTTTGCGGGTGAAAAGCAGTGCTCAGATTCAACTTTGAGCCAAAAGCTTCCTGGAAGGATTGCCATATCCTCGATACGAACCTTCCGTCTCTATCAGAGATGATTGAGAGAGGTACTCCATGGCGTGTAACAATCTCTCTCATGTAAATTTCGGCCAGTTTGCTCGTATTATCCTTCTCGCGGATAGGTAGGAAGTGTGCTGACTTCGTTAAGCGGTCCACTATTACCCAAATAGTGTCATGGCCTCTTGGCGTTCTTGGCAACTTCGTAATAAAATCCATAGAGATTTGTTCCCATTTCCACTTGGGAATCTCTGGTTGCTGCAGAAGTCCCGAAGGCTTCTAGTATTCCGCCTTAACCTTGGCGCATGTTAAACATTTGCTCACATAAATAGCAACATCGCCTTTCATCCTAGGCCACCAATAGTAATCTTTAAGATCCTGGTACATCTTATCCGCTCCAGGATGGATAGAGTACCCCGACTTGTGAGCTTCATCGAAAATAACCTTCCTTAAACCACCAAACAGAGGAACCCAAATCCTTTTCTCAAAACACAACGTTCCTTCCCTGTTTGGTACCAATAACTTCTCCATCCCACGGAGATACTCTTCTTCAAGGTTTCTTTCTTTGAGAGCTTCCTTCTGCGCGGCACGAATGCGCAGAGGAAAGTCGGTTCGAATAACCATCTCCAAAGCCCTAACCCTTATGGGCTTGATCCTCTCTTTTCGACTTAGGGCATCGGCGACCACATTCGCCTTCCCTGGATGATACTTAATCTCACAGTCGTAGTCATTCAACAGTTCTACCCATCGTCTTTGCCTCATATTCAACTCCTTCTGGTTGAATATGTGTTGGAGGCTCTTGTGATCTGTGAAGATTGTGCACTTCGTACCATAAAGGTAGTGTCTCCAGATCTTTAATGCAAAAATTACTGCGCCGAGTTCCAAATCATGTGTGGTATAGTTCTTTTCATGTACCTTCAGTTGGCGTGACGCGTAGGCAATAACCTTTTGGCGTGCATCAACACACAACCCAATCCTTGACGCGATGCGTCGCAGTATACCACAAAATCATCTGTACCCTCTGGTAGGGCTAAGATTGGCGCGTTGCAAAGTTTACTTTTCAATATCTGGAACGCTTCTTCCTGTTTGATTCCCCAACCAAACTTCTTATCCTTCTGAGTGAGGAGCGTCAATGGTTGAGCGATCTTTGAAAAATCCTCAATGAAACTGCGGTAATAGCCAGCCAAACCCAAGAATTGCCGAATCTCGGTTGGCGTCTTTGGCGCTTCCCAATCCTTGATCGCCTCGATCTTTGTGGGATCAACATGTATTCCATCTCCATTCACCACGTGCCCAAGGAATTGCACTTCTCTTAGCCAAAACTCGCACTTAGAGAACTTGGCGTACAACTGTTCCTTCTTTAGCAGCTCCAGAATGGCTCTTAAGTGCTGCTCGTGCTCAGCCTTCGTCTTTGAATAAATCAAAATATCATCGATGAATACAATCACGAACTTATCCAAGTACGGCTTACAATCTCGATTCATCAAATCCATGAACACTGCAGGTGCGTTTGTCAAACCAAACGGCATAACGAGAAACTCGTAGTGTCCATATCGAGTTCTGAAGGCTGTCTTCAGGATACTCTCCTCCTGTATCCTTAACTGATGGTAACCAGATCGAAGATCGATCTTGGAGTAAAAGCTTGAACCTTGAAGTTGGTCGAACAGATCATCAATCCTTGGCAGAGGATACCTATTCTTGATCGTCAGCTTGTTCAACTCTCTGTAGTCAATGCACATCCGGAAACTACCGTCCTTCTTCTTGACAAACAAAACTGGAGCTCCCCAAGGCGAGAAGCTCGGTCGGATAAATCCCTTGTCTAACAACTCTTGAAGTTGTGTCGACAGTTCCTGCATTTCAGACGGAGCAAGTCTGTAAGGTGCCTTAGCCACAGGCGCGACGCCTGGAACTAAGTCAATGCGGAACTCCACTTGCCTTTGAGGCGGCAAGCCAGGCAAATCTTCTGGGAAGACTTCTGGGTATTCCCTCACGACAGGGATGTCTTCGATCTTTGGCTCAGCAGCCTTCTTATCTACAATGTGTGTCAGGAAGGCAGCACATCCTTTCTGTAAACATTTTCTTGCCTTCAAGCAGCTGATAATCCTCAACGGTGTCTCACGCTTCTCTCCATGAACCACAATGGTCTCACCATCTTTAGTCGGTATACGAACGACCTTTTCATGACAAACTATCTCGGCCTTGTTACTCGATAACCAATCCATCCCTACTACCACGTCGAAGCTTCCCAACTGGACTGGTAGTAGATCTAGAGCGTACTCGCGCTCTCCCAATTCAATTACGCAACCTCGAATCACCTCATTAGCTTCTACTAACTTCCCATTCGCTAATTCGATCGAGTACGGAGTATCTAATTTACTAGCGGCTAAACCAAGCATGTTCTTAAATTCTAACGACACGAAGCTATAATCGGCGCCAGTATCAAATAAAACGGATGCATAGCGTTGGTTTACAGGGAACGTACCAGTGACAACATTGGGATCCTGGCGCGCTTCCCTTGCTTCTATGTTGAAAACCCTTCCGCGGGCTTGGTTCAACTCCGGGCAATTCCTTTTGTAATGCCCAAGATCACCACAATTGAAACATCCGGGCCTCTGCCCGTTTCCACCATTGTTTCCAGCTTGATTGTTTCTCTGATTACGATTCATGGCGCCCGCTTGGTTTGCGTTATTGACCCGATTCCCATCACCTCCATTGTTTCCTTGGGGGCGGTTCCCAGTACCACCACGGTTATTTCTATTCCCAAATCCTCCTTGGCCTCCCCGGCCAGCGCTAGCCCAACAAGAATCCTTTGAATGGCCAGTCTTTCCACAAGCTTCACATACTTTTAGCCCGCAACGACCAGAGCGAATCGCCTCCTCTGTAAGAGCCACGCTCAAATCAATGGCTTCAGTGATAGTCTCAGGTTTGGAGGAGGTCACCATGCTTATGATATGAGGAGCTAATCCCCAAATGAAGCGTTCAATTCTCTTGAACTCAGGAGTGACCATGTAGGGTACCACATGCGACAAGTCGTGGAACCTCTGAACATACTCAGCTATCTTTGAACCTTCCATTTTCAAATGCCAGAACTCGGTCTCCAATCTCTGGATTTCAGCGCGGGAACAGTACTTTTTGCGCATGAGTTCCTTCAGTTCGGTCCAGGTCAGCGCGTAGGCTGCAGCTTCGCCAAGTGTCTGTACTTGCAAGTTCCACCAGGATAGGGCTCCATCCAAAAATAGCCCAGAGATATAGGTGAGTTGCTGATCCGGTGCGCATTTGCTCATGCGAAGAACTGATTCAGTTTTCTCAGCCCAGCGGACAAAGGCGACAGCACCTCATGTGCCATCAAAGTTTACGGGCTTGCAGTCCAAGAACTGTTTGTAAGTGCACCCTGCACATACATTGTAACATATGATAGGCATTAGCATTCTTGCTAAGGAAATCCATTTAGGTCATGGTATGTCTTAATGACTTAGGGTTACCATGAGGTGGATTGTTATTGTTGCCAGTGTTGCCAGAGTTGCTTCCACTCATTCCTCCTTGAGAGGCAGCATATTGAGCAATAGCAGCAGCAATGACTTGCTGTAGTTCGGCCTGAGTCGTAGGCATTTGCTGTTGTTGACGTCTTGGCGGCATCTTCTAAAGATGTGTTTACGTCGGTCAGGCCATAGTAAAGCGTACGTATATAGTAATAGTAATAGCACATAACATCTCATGTTATCAATACTTCACAATACTAATCACACAACATCTCATGTCACAAATATTATACACACAACATCCCATGTCATAAGTATTATACACACAACATCCCATGTCATAATAATGTAAATAAGCAATCAAGCGAATCAAATATGATGAGAATACTGCGATTGCTATATATCGAGACCACGGAATAAGTGTATCAGTACATCACTGTGTCATATAATCATCAATCAACTAGGGGCTACATCACCCCTGTCCAAAAGCTATATCAAGTCAGTGTCAAATACATCAAATACATCAAATATATGTCAAAAGTCAGAATCATGTAGTCTCCAAAAAGGCTGTGCGGTCAAAAGCAATCGCGGTCCTCTCATCAACGTCTACACAAGCAGTACTGATGAGCTCTATACAGATGGCGGTGGAGGAGGGGGAAAGTAAGTGTAAAGCAAGCGACGTAACTGGAGCCAGTCCTCCTCCATAGCTCGCTGAGTACGGATAACAGAAGCAACCTGCTGCTCTAGTGTAAAGAGGCGAGCAACATAATCTGGGGGTAATGATCGACATGGCTGAAGAGGAGAGTGTGTCTGTCCATGGCATGAACATGGTGGCAGCTGAGCTCTCTCAAGCTCCTGGAGACGCTGCGTGTGTGACTCGTGCTGATAAACGAAGGACATCAAAACATCCTCTATAGTGTGTCCCACATGGAACGGATGGTAAGGGTCAGTAGGTGGCATGACTGGTGGTGTCGACCAAAGCAAAGGCTCACTGGTGGGGTCAAACGGTGCCACATGAAATGGTGAAGTAGACGGTGTAACAGGTGAGAACTGTGGCAGGACAGAAACAGATGTCGGCACATGCCCAAATGGATGGGCCGACAAACCCTCTCCAGGTCTCGCTGGAGGTACAAACTGAGGAACCTGAAAAGTGAAATCAACATGTCGTGTAACAGGGATCTGAGGGGGCAAAGGTGGAACATCCTCATCAGCAGGTATCCAACCGTGCTGTGCATGCTCATCCGGTGGATCCATGTGGTCTGCAAACAGTGCGTGCTCAGGCTCAAGTGGAACGGGATCAAATGGGGGAGCAACAACAGGATCAACTGGTGCAATGTGATCAACAGGATGGTCAACCGGTATATCAGCAACAAAAAGTGGATCAACATGATCGGCAGCAATGACCTGATCACCCTCTAACAAAGGGACATCCACAGGAAGATCACCAACAGGTGGGTCAGCTAGAACGGGCTCAACTGGGATGCCAGCATGTACGGGGTCATGCTCGGGCATAGGATCTAGAGCAGCTGCCTGCTCAGGAGCCAAGGCAGGCTCAGGGTCATCAAAAGCCATCTCGAAATCAAACTCGGGATCAATAGGATCAACTGGATCAGCGGGATCCTCCATGGGCTAGTCCATCGGGATAAACTCAATATCATGATCCGGGTCGAATCCCGGAGGAAAGATAGGATCAGAATCCTCTATGTCATCATGGTCAAATGCAAAACTGGGAATAGGTGCGGTAGAGGATGCCTGGTCAGGATCCGAATCGTGTGCAAAGTGCTGTGCGCTCACCTCGTGAGATGGTGCGGATGCCACAGACTCAAAGGAGTCTGGGACCGGTGAATGTGCGGGTGAGTCCTCGGCAGGAGCATCAGCGATCATCAGAAGATCGCCAGCAGGAAGTAGGGCTGCGTCCGGGATCTCATCCTCGATAGGCTCATCCTCAAACAGATCGATATCGCCGTCAGCCTCGGCGTCAAGAAGTAAGTCATATGCTGGATAAACGGCTAAAGGTATAGGAGCCGGAATCACTACTAGAGGTAGGTACTCAGCAGGAGGGCCATCTGCAGGCTCATCAGCACCCTCGGGTAATGCGAAGGGCTGGAAATCGTCATCGTCAGTGCTGGTGTAGTCAGACGTATGCACCTCGTGCTCCGAGGATGGGAGGTCATCAGATACTATAGGTAGGGGTCCAGGTGGTGTCCGAGTCGCCAGTACCGGCGGAGTCCATGAGTCTGTAATCATAAACACAAATATGCACAAATAATCAGCCATACAATCAAGTAATCACATAAGTTACCAAGTAAGATATCACAAAATCCTCCTAGTCCCACTAGCTTCCCAGCCTCCCAGACTGCTCTTCCTAGTCCCACTAGCCAATTCTCCCAGCCTCCCAGACTGACTCCCTAGTCCCACTAGCCAATTCTCCCAGCCTCCCAGACTGACTCCCTAGTCCCACTAGACAACTACCTCGATCTATTAGATCGAGCCTCGGCCTCCCAGACCAAGCCTCAGCCTCCCAGACTGAGCCTAAAAATAATAAATAAAATGCGCTCAACATTTGTTTATAAAAAGGTTTTGGATCTGGACTTAAGTGGTATGCAGTAAAAACGTTTTCGTGAGAGCCCTAGTGATCATAGTCTAGACTCGAGAAGGAATCCTAGTTCGCTATGATCAGAGCTCTGATACCAAGCTGTCACACCCTGGCTTTGCGGAAGCGTGGTTAATTTGGTGTGACTTCTTAAAACCATAGCTTAATCATAGCAAAGCTATATGAATTAAAACATGAAATAATCATCCATTAAGTTTTAAAAACCAAATACAGTACCATTGTTTTAACGGGAACACGCCCTAACAACCATAACCTTGTTCAACAAACCTTACAACTTAAACATAACATAAACACAGTTTAAGGACTGTGACTTGTCCAGGAAAGAGTCACATTCCCTAAACCCCGGATGACCTTGGAAACTAGTGCAGCGGGAAAACGTGCCATACCGTGCCAGATCTTTTAATTCCCTGAAATACATGTAAGTTGAAAAATCAACAATAATGTTGAGCGAGTTCATGTGTAAGTGAGTAAATAAACCTTTGTATTTATCAAAAATCCTGGTATGTAGCAAATAAGGAAAAAGAGATCACCAATGGTTTGCAAGGCCATTGATATGTGTGAAGTGCAAGTAGGAAGACTCAAACCTAGCGGATTTTGCGTTGGGCACAAAGTCACCCCGAGGTCCGTTATGCTGGGCCTGGGGCTGGGCTCGCTACACCCAGATAGATCTACCGCTACTGTCCTTCGGTCCTACAATGAGGATTAATGGCCTCAAGTTGCGCCTACCCACTCACATGATCTAAGTAGTAACCCTCCTTACGCTAACCATACCATGTGTAAAAGTACTCGTAATCATAGTAACATGTATTTCACCCCCGCAGTTTAGAAAACTGAAAACAGTTAAGAGAAAAGGGGGACATGAACTCACAGTCAGTGCGTCTCTACCAAGTACTCCGAATGTCAGCTGTGCGACGACCTACATGTACTAATTCTATTAGACGGATGGCCGTGCCTTAGCTTTATAGTTTAAGTTTTTGGGAAATAGTTAGACAACTATTTCGTGTTTATATTTTGCATGTACTTGGTAGTTAATCTCCTTCCCAAGGATGGGGGATTTAATACATGTGCGTTCAATTTATAATATTAAGTCTCACTTAATATATTTTCATTTCTAATTCCAAATATAAATATTTTTCTCAAAAAAATATTATATTTCCATTTCACATAATTTTTCCCCAAAAATAATACGTTGATAAAATATTCGTTCATAATCATTTCCGTATAATGCGTAAGTTACGTTTTAGTAATCGTGTGGTAATAATAATTACCGTTGTAACTTATATGTTTATCGTGAAAGCATTCGTATTATTTTGGATTCGTCAACGTTTGTAAATATTATTTTTACTCTAAAAATAATATTTGTGTATTTTCACAAAATAATCATAAACAGTGTTGTGAAAAATTATATTTACCAAATATATATTTATCACATTTAATTTTGTGAAAATCCCACCTCCGAATATTTGTAAATAAAGTCATGGCGAAATATATTTTGAAAACATATCAAAAATAATTCTAACACTTGTAAATAATTCTAAGTGTTAGGTTCTTAGAAAAATTTCGCCAGAGTTTCCCCTGTAACTGGAGGTGGCCACGCTTTCAAGCGTATCATTTTCTTTTACAAAAATCATTTCAACAACTTCTTGATTCAATCAAACAATTTCTGACACATCAAACTAGTCGACAAGTATGTAAATTGCATAATCACATGAACTTGTAGTTTTTCCGAAAACTATAGTGTAGATCCCGTTATATTTGGTGGATCTTTATATAGAGTAGCTTAATCTCGTAAAAACCTCGTTTTTAGAATAAATCTATCTTTACAACTTCCCGTCATCTTTCACAAAGATTGTTATTTTGTCGAAACTTTTCATTTCACAAGTGTTTATACACTTGTGGTTTGTAAAATCATGCTTGTTAGTGTGTTATCCGACTTTTAGAAAACATGATTTTCTCGACACTTGGTCCTTTGAAAATACCACTTGCAGATACGTAGATCCGCTAGTTTTAAACACTATTTTACAAGTAAAAATACTTTTACACAAGTTCATGTTTCTCGTGTGGTAGAGTTTCACCTTTTAACCCTTGTACCGTCCGAAACAAGCTTATGTCAAGATCCATGATCTTAACCAAACCGGGTTAAATGGTGATCCGAGCTACCACAACGTAGATCGGGCTTAAAAATTCACAACTTTCAAATACTACAACTTTTACACAACTATTATGCTTTTAACCAACAAGATTCATGTTTTTAGTAGACTTTAAAGCTTCAGAATGCAAGTTTCCGAGTTTTAACCGTTACAAATCTTATTAACCACCTTAGATTAGTTCGAGAGAGTGTTTTAAGTGTTATACCTCTAGCTCGGGGCTAGGGAAGAATCTATGCGACAAGGTGGTGGATAAAAGCAAAGTAGAAAGGCCCTTCGCCTTCCGTTAGCTCCAAGACTCCTTATGCGTGACCCTTGAAGCTTGTAGATGATTGGAATGTGAAGAACAAAATCGAAAATGGATGAGTGGGGGTGAGGGGGGTTCGGCCGTAGCTTGAGGGAGAGCAAGAGAGAGTAGTTTGGTTGTGATGTGTGTTGTGATAATCTCATGTGTTTAGACAAGTTACTTATAGACAAAATGAAAGTGATTAACCCTTGGATTTTGTGTCTAGTTGATACTAGACATGTTTAATTAAATAATCAACAATAGGACATGTGTGTCCCCCTAGTTATGGGGCCGGTTACAAGGGGGGGTCTTGGTTCGATCTCAACTAGATTAGTTGGTGTTTAGTTAGTTTAACTAGGTTAGATTAGGGGTTAACTCGGTTAGTGGTGTGATGTGTTCTAATGCGGGTGTTAGGGTATTCAGGGACCTTAACTGGCTCAGAAAAAGACCAATATTGTTAATGTCAATATTTTATGTTCCGGGTAAAGTCCGGTTGTTCGGTTGGATAGTAATCCGTTAAAGTGCTTAAGTAAGCTTTTAAGTGTCGTAAATAACATTTTTAGTGACACAACTTATTCCCCAAAGTGTCAGGAATATTTCCTCATGTTTTGGCACTTTATTAGTTAGCCAGAAGCTGATATGTTAATAAAAGTGCTGTGTTTGGTGCTTAGAGTACGTTTTAGGCACATCCAGTCATTATATCTTATTCCTAGAGACGCAGTTCTACAACCCTTGTATCCCTACACTCACTATGGGTGTAGTAAAATATTTCTGGCTCATACAGGCCCTTAGAGGCGGTGTCTGCCTGATGCTGGCTTTATCAGCATGTTCAATATGTTATCCGTTCAAATGCTACTGTGCTTTTGTGCATCATGTTTGTCACTAAGGTTCAACATGTAAATAGTGTAGTGACAGTATGTAAAGTATGATGCAGGAATATACAGGTACTAGAAATCAAGTAGCAGTTCATCAGCAATTTCAGTTAAGCACAGTAATTAAGCAGCAATTAATTATTAATTAAATCGTACGGATACCTGGTTCAGTGAGGGTTGTCACACATCCACCACCATCATCCATCATAGAGTGTGTGTAGTAGTCTCGGGATCCAAGATTGATCGTAAGAGTTCTTGACAATCAAAGGCCATGTTTGCCTAAGTCTCTTACATCACTTGGTGAAGACAAGCATTTAGTGTAATTGTAACACCTCGGAAATTCCTGTCCAATAAAATAAAGATACGTGTCATGTGGGACAAACGTGTCAGGAACCCGGATCAAATAAAGATGTATGGTAGGATTAAAAAGGGCGTAATGTTATTAAAATACCTCTGAACGACCCAAGGGCGACATGTTATTAAAACACCTCTGAGCGACCCAAATTATAAATCCCAAGATCCTTAAATCGTTATGATAAACGTCTAGCCGGTTGTTTCTAAATAAATAAAATTCCATCATTTATATGGAAATTGGGTCTTTAGGAATGTTACTACAAAACTCTAATTTAAATTCTGGATTTAAAAGAAGTTGAAATAAGTTTATAAGTCATGTTCAACCATTATGAGAATCCAAGAAGAATTCTTGGTATTTCCGTCAACTTTAACTTCCCATAAGAATCCAAGGTATAGTGAAAACATGTAAGGGGCATGCAAGCATGCAATGGTTGAGCAAAAGGACCCACAACTGAAAAAGATGGCATGACACTCGGAGTTTCAAAGTTGAATGGTCAAGATTTAGAAGTTTGTAAAATTTTTGGCTTCTGGCCATCGGTTACGGATCGTATGGCTTTAAGCTTACGGTCCGTAAAGTGCATGTCTGGGCGATTTCAGCAAAGGTCGGTTATGGACCGCAACCATTTTAGCATACGGTCCGCAAGAGCTGCATACGGATCGCAAGAGCTCAGGCTTACGGTCCGTAAACCTGTCGCTGGCAGCAAATGGACAGCTGCCTGTTCAGCCTGTTGCACCGCCTTATTGTTATGGTTTTTGAAACCAGGGACTTGCTAGGCAGTATTTAGCCTATTAAGGACACATGGGATGATCTTGTAACCATCCTAGACTTGCATGTCTTGATCTTGAGCTCATTTGTTCACGATAATAGGAGCTTGAGTTGTAAACATTAGACTTGCCCACTTGGAACTTTTGTTCAAGACTTCTTTGGAGCTCTCTGGACAGCAAGCAACCTTCTTAGTGATCTCTCGCAATAATTAGGACTCTTGTAAGTGTCCTTAACCTCCCTTAATTCAGTTTAGCTTAGTTAATTAGCTAAAAGTCAAACCATCGTAATTAAGGTTTGACTTTGAGATTAGTCAATAATTACTCAGTAATATCTCGAATTAAAAATACCTATAAGTAGGTAACTATGTGGGTAACAAACCCTTAAAAGGGTATTTCCAGGTTCCCACTCTAACCATGATAATTGTCGAGTCAAAGCTTACTTTAAAAAGTCAACAGAATACTTAAATCCAAATTAACACATAATTAGCAATGCAGGATACATGCAACCTGTTTGATCATTAATATAACTTGGTAACTAATGTAAGAACATGTCCCAACATGTTCAACTCGACAATTTTCTGTTTAGACCCGGTTTGGAACCGTAAGTCGCATAGTTTGACTTTCGCTTTGACTTTCAGTTCTGACCCGTTTTAGCCAAGTTTAGGATTGCCTTAAAGCTTCTTTTGGACCTAGTTACATGTTAGTATAACCCTCTGTGATTATACAGCTTGGTTCACTAGTTGTCTAATTATTATGCAAGTTTCCGTTAAATGCCCATATGTTGACTTTTATGCCCAAATGTCCATAAAGTGTGATTTTTGAAAATATAAAAGGGTAGACATCTTAGTTACTGAATTATAAACTTGTACCTAAAATTTGACATCAGTTTGAGGTCTAGATTAAGAGTTATGCTCATTAGCGTAATTAGAAGCTTTCTTAGTAATTAAAAAGCATAATTAGCATGTAGCCTATCTAAACCCAAATTTTAATATCAAACTTTATAACCACTGATATATAATAATATTTTGGGATTTTTAGAGATTTTTATTTATTTTTAGGCTGAGCATAACTTAGAGTTCTAAGCTTAATTCGGTTATTGTCGGTTATGCCCTTTTAGGCTATAAAATGAGTTTTATAAATCCTTTTGACCCCAAACCTTTTTCTATTATGTTAAATATAATATTTTGAGCCTTCTGGAATTATAAAAATATCAGCTTTCTTTCAAAACCCGGAAATGGCTCCAAATCGCCTTTTTAGGCATTTTTACGATATAATATGTATCAAAACTAGTTTATATATATATGAATTGATACCTACTGAGATATTCAGTAAATTTCTATATTATAACAGTAAACTAAAGTTCCAAACTCAGGTTTCCAGTTTTGACCTTTTAAACTTATGTGAAATTACCAAAATGCCCTTTCGGTGCATAAGATGGTTATGATTTATAAAATTCACATATATATGATATTATACTGTTATAACATAGTAAATTAAGTATATTTACTGATTTATTTAGATATGTAACTCAGGTTACTGGTTTAACTCTTTTATACCCTTTAAAATGACCAAAATGCCCTTATGAGGCATAATGTGAGTTTAAAATTACTTTGGGCATAATAGGAGATACCTTGCTGATATCCCAACATATTTAGTGCATATAACCTCAAGAAACTTGAATATGATCTATATGGTTACCCATTACGCACTTTCGAGTTCGGATCGGCTTATGTAACTAGTTTACGCATATTAGCCGAAACGGGTCAAACCATATCATCTTTGTCTCAAAATCCAGAATGTGTTTAGTTTACCCATATTATACAAGTCTCCAAACTTGTTGGGTCTAAATCACATTCCTTCCCAGTTGTCGCCTTTCATGCGATTACATTGTATTTATCCTTTGAAACTAACCGGTCTAAGCTTAGGCTAAATTAAAGACCCGTTAGGATTCTAATAGGTTATTATAAACCTTCGTTCCAGAATAGGAGATCCAGTAAAAGATACGTGTACTTGCTTGTTGTGGTTATTACTTGCTCAGGTAAATACTTTTAACTTATTTTCCCTTATACGGGCTTGGGGTACGATATATAAAATACCGCTTGGTCGGGTATTTGACCTTAATTGATTAGTGGTTAAGTATTATCAAGATGACCCATTTGAAAATTGGTTTTTGTTTGTTTTACGCCTTTGGGAGTTTAATGACCATGTCCCGGATATCCTTGGCATCTTTCATGAAATGGCCAC
This sequence comes from Helianthus annuus, assembly GCF_002127325.2. NCBI lineage: Eukaryota > Viridiplantae > Streptophyta > Magnoliopsida > Asterales > Asteraceae > Helianthus > Helianthus annuus. The sequence goes on along the minus strand of NC_035436.2, from coordinate 47,682,611 downwards.
GACCTTGACACGCGGGTGTAGGCGTACACCCGACAATGTGTCCATATTTATTAATGTATAACCATTGGTTTCCCGCCGCGGATTTATACTATGTGGTGTGTCTATTAATCTTAAACCCGACAGAACCGGGCGACTGAACGCATAACAAACATGTAATTCTTTTACAAGTTTAAATTTGATTAATTATCCCAAGTTATAAAAAGTTTTGTGCCATGTGCATTCAAATCAATTTTTAAAACCTTTTTAAAATGAGTCAGTTAAATTGTATTTACTAGTGTAAACTGACGTATTTTCCCCAAAAAGATTAAGTGCAGGTTCTACACGTAATAGGCTGGCTACTCCTTAGTATCGTTAAAGTCTCGCATGCTTGGATGCCATTTATCTGTTGAAAAGTTATCCTTTTTGTGTTGATCCGCCTATGGATCTATTTCAGCTACCTTGTGATACTCGGATATTACTGTTTTTTGGTTGAAATAAATCTATCTTATTGCTTCCGCTGTGCATTTATAATTTGTGTTGTTTGACTATGATAATATCAACTACGTCACGATACTCCCCCACCGGGCCCACCGGTGACACGTGGAAATTAGGGGTGTGACATGTTGGTGCACTACATCTGTCGACTTTGTCTTGGATCGAGTCTTACATTGCATTGTATAGTTTAGGGCACGTTATACGAGAAAACTGGAGAATGTATGTAATCAGGGTAGTGATTTCGCTCATATGGACCTAGGGGTTTCGCTTATGTGTCAATTGGTGGTTCCGCTTATCTGTACATGATAGGGTTTCGCTCCTATGTCATGTCCTTGGAGCGAAACCACAACCCTATATAAAGGGTCCCAAGAGCGAAATCAAGAGAGTAGGGAATGAAGGTCTTGTATGTAACGGCGAAGCCCTGCCGGATTGTCTCCAGAGCTTGTAAATTGTCAGCAGATTAATAAAAGAGACATTTAATAATGAAATCAAGCTAAACAAAGACTGAATCAATGAATTCCGCCTCTGATTCAGTCTAAGCACTCTTCTTATCGACTCGTTAGGTCGTCTCGCGATCCTACAAGTGGTATCAGAGCTCAGGAGGAAGAGTTCTTACCGTTTATCTCGTTTTCGCTCAAAAATTCCGATTTCTACACCTTATCATCAGATCAAGTTTTACCCATCGAAATTCGCTCAAAATTTCACAGACTGTGTGTTATTGGACATAGACAAATCCCTGAAAGTTTGACACTGAAATTCGGACTAAAAATGGATCAAATTACCTTCGGACTATATTTCACTCATACGGACATTAGGAAGGGGTTTCGCTCATTTGTACACCTGATTTCACTCTTGTGTCACAAAAATTAAGGGGTTTCGCTTTTGTGGTTAAGGGGTTTCGCTCATTTGACCATTTTGTGAACCTCCAAGAACACTGGTTTCGCTGTTGTGAACATCAGGGTTTCGCTCTTGTGACATAATTCTGGGATTTCGCTCCAAAGGTCATTAGGGTTTCGCTTTTGTGACACATTATTTGAGGTTTCGCTCGTAAGACATCAGGGTTTCGCTCTTTTGTCACTTACATCTTGGAATTTCGCTTTTGTGACATTTTGAGAGAAAACGTGTCGGGATTGTTAGAAAAATGGCAATGGTCTTTGATGAACAAGAAAACAATGATCTTAAAAGGTTAAATGATTGGTATTGAGGATATTTCAGTAGTTCTTATCAGAAATTGCCCAAAGAGGTTTGGAGTAACCAGTTCGAATGTTTTCTGTGTAAGAAAGATGAAAAATTGGATGATTTGGAGAAGCGTTTTGATCGTTTGATTGACTATTTGAAAGAAAATCAAATAGTAATAACAGAAGCTGATATGGTATCAAAGTTTGCTAATGGATTACCAGCTGAATGGGATGATTTTTTGAAAAATCTGAGAGAAGATTCTAGTTTTTCAAAATTATCTCTGAATAAATTCATCAGTAAACTTAAAAATCACGATTATGAAATTTATCAAAAGAAGAGAGATGTGATGGATAAAATAAAAATGAATTTAGATGATTTGAATTTAGATGTGATAAATGAAATAGACAAAAGAATCAATGTTTGTTGGGCAGCAAAAAGAAATTTGAAATATGATATGAAAAGGGGTTGTTATATAGATGATAATGGAAATCCTCTTGATTTCGTTACAATCTTTGGTGCAGGTACATATAAGATAGAGAAAGAGCAAGTTCCAAAGAATGAAGAATCTGTGAAGAATGAATCCTCAAGTTCTGAATCAGTATGCCCCAAATGTGACAACTTTAAGACTGACAATGACAAACTCTTGAAGTATGCGGAAAGTTTGACATCGGAATGACATCGGAAGTCAAGAAGTTGAAAGATGAGAAGCAAACTCATGAAAAACAGATTCTGGATTTACAAAGAAATTGTGAGAAGTTGAAATCTGAGAATGTTAAACTGTTAAGTGACTTGAACAGTTTAATATCAGAAAACAAAAGTGTGAAAGAAAAGGCAAAAGTTTTTGAAGAGAAGATTAAAAGTTTTGAAATTGAAAAATCAAGAATTGAAAAAGAATTTCAAAATCAAATAAAAATTCTTGAAGATGGGAGAAATGTTTTTAGTCAAAACAACATCGAAAAGCAAAAAAATAATCAATTCCCATCTTCAGAAAATTATTAAACTTGAAAAGGAAAGTGAATGTGCTCGAAAGAAAATCAAAGAGTTAGAAGAAAAGGAGTCGAAATCAGAAAATGAGGATTTTTGGATAAAGCTTGAGAACAAGAACTTGAAAGCTAATGAAACAAAATTTCAAGAACAGATAAAAGTTGTGGAAAAATGAAAAGTCTGTTCTTGAAAACATGAAGAATGAGAATGAAAAATCAATCAAGTCTCATCTTGAAAGAATATCTCAGCTTGAAAATGAAGCTGAGAATTCAAGGAACAAGATTGATGAACTTGAAAAGAAATTGAAAGGTTTTGTGACTTCATCAGACAGTTTGAATTTTCCCTGTCCAAAACCGATCAATTCAGTTCCAATAAGTGACGATGTCACAAACTTTGACAATGTCAAAGTTGAAGATTGTGATGAGAAATCTGATGATGAAAATGAAAAAATTGAAAAACAAAAATTGTTTTTGAAATTAAAAGAAAATTTTCAGAAAACTGTTCTACAATCAACTGAAAAAGGTGAATGCTCTAAGCAAAAACCTTTGAAGAAGAAAGCGGAACAGAAACAAAAAATTAAAAAGGAGAAAATTGTTAAAAAAAGAAAATAACAACTCATCAGATCAATCATCCAATCAAAATCAAAAATTACAAAAAGTAAAAAATGAAAACTCAAAAATTGTTGGCAATAAGTGGTGCAGGTCGGACCACAGTGCTCAAAAGACAAATCCAGAAATCAACAGGAGAAAGGAATATCACCAAGCCAAACAGTGCTTTGATCTGAGTATTTGGGCTGAAAATGGTGATTGGTACGATAACAGAGTGTGTTACCGATGCGGTTATCAAGGAAACATTGCTGTTAACTGCCAGAATTGGAGTTATGAGACGAGAAGATGCTATAACTGTCAAATCAGAGGTCACATTGCCAGAGATTGCCCAAGGAGATCAAATGAAAGATTGAGGGGTAATTCTCATAAATTGGCAAAGATTCCAGTCAATGTCAAGCCTAAAGAACTGAAAGTTCAAGAACCAAAAGTTCAAAAACCAAAAGTCAAAGAACCTAAAGTTCAAGAAAAGAAAGTGAAGCTTTCTCAGGGGCAGAAAGACAGACTTCGAAAAAAGAGGAAGAAGGCGAGAGAGTATCTGGAGAAGATTTTGTCCTCGGGTTCATCTGTTGGTAAAAATAAGAGTGCTGATGAATCAACTCCCTCGATTACAAAGTCAAGCAAGACGAATTCATCAGCTACAAATCTGAGGACGAAAAGAGAAAAGAAGAAGAAGAAAATGGTCGACGATGAATCTGACTTGTCAAAGTCAGACAAGCCACATTCAGGCAATGAATCTGACAGGTCAAAATCAGACAAGCCATGTGTAGGCAATGATTCTGGTTTGTCAAAACCAGAGGAGCCTGGTGTTGAGGTAAAAAAGGAGAATTCAGGTTTAACAATGGATGATGCAAATTTTCCACCATTGTTGAACAAGAATTCAAAATCACCCAAGGATCGTCAGGCTTGGGTGAATCTGTTCAAATAGAAAAGCCTGACTTGCCGGAGTTCCCAGGTTGGTAAGCGTGGAACATGAATCGGCACATTTCTTGAGAAATTTCACTCTGGTGATTTTTCGCCGTACATGTGGTAAATCAGGGACATTAAGTTGTACTTGATTTTCTACAAGTGATGTTTGAGATCTAAAACTGAAATTGTAAAATCTATCATGTATATGAAGAAAACAATGTGATGAAGTGACCCCGAACCTACAAATGATTGGTAAACAAACTAATTTTTCTGGAAAAACCATTTTGATTAAAACAAACTTAAGTGTTTTGAAATCATAATGGGAAAATAGTTTGTGTTAGTGCATTACGTCTATTGACTTCGTCTTGCATCATGTAATAGAATAGGATAGGATAGAATAACCAGTGCACGAGGTTCGAGAAACAAAAGTTGGTGGTTTAACAAGAAGTTCCGCTTATATGGACATTGTCCATAAAAGCGAAACCATTAGCAAATAGTTCCGCTCTTATGGCACGTCCATATAAGCGAAACTATCACCCTATATATAGGTGCACTTGTTGTTCATTTGGTAACGGTTCACGAACTTGTAACGAAGTGCTGCTAGATTGCTTTTAGGTTGTAAACGTTGTTAAATCAATCAAAGAAGCATTATAATTAGTTTGAGCGTCCGTTTCACTGATTCCGCCTTTGAATCGGATTCACAACTCTTCTGATTGACTCATTCGGGTTCAACAACGATCCTACAAGTGGTATCAGAGCTCAGGAGGAAGAGTTTAGCTCAATTGGATCTGTTTTCTGTCTTCTACATCTTCTTTTTCGATCTGAACAAGTTTCCACGGTTAAAATCGGCCAAAGTTTTCAAAGAATGTGTATTAGTGGATAATAACAAACCCTTGAAAGTTTCATATCAAAATTCAACCTAAAAATGGACAAAATAACCTTCGGATGTGGTTCCGCTTATTCGGACAGTGGATAGGTTCGCTCGAAAGACACGTAGTTCCGCTTTTATGACCATCTAGGTTCGCTTCAGTGTCACAATATTTGATAGTTCCGCTCCAAATCACCTTGATAGGTCCGCTTTTGTGTCATCATTTGTCAAGGTTTCGCTTCAAAGGTCACTAGTTCCGGTTATCCGAACTGTGTAGTTTCGCTTGAACAGACATCAGGTAGATCCGCTTGAACAGACATCAGGTAGATCCGCTCGAACAGACATCAGATAGTTTCGCTCATCCGGACATAACCTGGTCCACTTATTTGAACATCTTGCAGTTTCGCTTGAACGAACAATTGATAGTTCCGCTCATTCGGTCCAATAAGGGTTCGCTCATTCGGTCCATAGGTGTTCCGTTTATCAGTCCAATAGGGGTTTCGCTCATACGTTCGATCTGATTTCGCTCGTGTGTCATATTTTGCTTGAAAGTGAACATTTTCGCGTCAAGATCATTTCACGACAATCGAGTGTCAGTGTATTTCAGATTTCTTGATATTGTTTAAACTGATTAAGTTTGTTTGTTTGCTTTCAGGTTATTGACTTTCAGGTGATTAGAGATGTCAAACAACGGTGAAGAGTTCTACAACACATTTTACAACGCGTTCACTTCCGAATCGACATATAGAAGATCTGAGTTGAAAGAATATTCAAGAGAGAGTTCGGAGAATTTGAAGTTTGAAAACATGTACGGAAGCCAACAGAAGCCACCAAAGTTAATGAAAGTTGAAGACTATAATTGGTGGAAGAACATATTTGAGGGTTGGGTAAAAGCTTTCGCTCTGGAAAGTTGGTTAAAATTGACAAATGGATACATTAAACCAGTGAAAGAGGGAGGAGAGTTGATAGATCCAAAAGATTTCACTGATATTGACATAAAAAATGTTGTAGCTGAATATAAGATGATCACATTAATCAAACAGTCAGTGAGAGAGGATATTATCTCGTTACTTGAACAAGAGAAAACGTCAAAGACTTTGTGGGAAGCGTTAGGGAAAAAGTGTGTTGGTAGTAATGAAATCGTCAAAAACAAAAAGAAATTGTTGCGTAAAGAGTTTGATTTATTCAGTTGTATGAAAAATGAATCTGTTTGTAAAATGATCGAGAGATTTGGACATCTGAAAATGGAGCTGGCTAGACATGAAATCAAATATTCTGAAGAGATGGTGGATAAATTGTTTGATTCATTGCCAAATGATCAAGATTGGCAATATTTCGCTCTAATGCTGAAAAATACAATCAAGCCAGATGATTTAAAAGTAGATTTGCTGATTGAAAGGCTTGAAAGCCATGAGTTGGAGATAAAAAGATCAAAAGTCAACAATCCAACTTATCAGCAGAATGTGGAACTTTACTACAGAGGAAATGTACCACAGGCTGGATCTCCAAAAACAACATTTTCTATAGAAAGTTCAAATTCAGTGAACAATGAAAGTCTTCACAGTGGTTTTCACAGTGGATCTTCTTCAAACACTTCAGACCAATCTGCTTCAAAGAAATTATTACAGTGTAATATCGCAGTTGATCTGAAGAATGGGCAGAATTTCAGCGAAGAATCGGCAAAACAACATATGGTTTTCTTGGCATCTGTACTTGAATCGTATGAAAGCCTCGTTGCAGGGAAGATTGGCAATACCAATTTGACGAAAGAAGATTATGATCAATTAGACCCCGAGGAGATGGAACTAATGGATATAAGATGGTGCATGGCCAGTGCGGTTCGTCGAGCACAACGGTTCATGGAGATCACGGGGAGGAAGTCAATTGGTGGACCATCTACGAAACTGGGATTTGATAAATCCAAAGTGACATGCTTCAAATGCAAACAAAAAGGTCACTTCAAGCGCGAGTGCAGAAATGCGTATGCTGCTGATGATTCTGAAAACCCATTCAATGAAGATTATTACAAGAAAGCGATATACCATCAGAACAAGTCTGAGCCACCAAGATTGAAACAGCCGGAAGAAAAATCAAGGGCTCTTGCAGTTATATATGCGATGAAGGTTACGACTGGAGTCAAGAAGTTTGCCCAGAAAAAGATGCTGTTGGGTATGCTTTTGTGGCTGATGCTGATCCTGATAGATGGTGGAAAGCAGACTATGCAAGATGGGAAATTGGAAAATTAGATGAACCTTTCAAAGAAGCCCAGAGAGCCAAACGATGGAATGAAGAATTGGAATGTTACATGGATCCACGGGGTAATCCAGTTGTTTACCCATCAAAAGTGGATTTCAAAGCTGTAACAAATTTGCTTCCAAGGCAAGCTACTTTCAACACACGGAGATTATCTGATAAAGAGTATTTGCCTGATTTGGAGAAGAAGATAAGAGAGGTTTGTGAAGCAAGTCTACCAAAGGTGGTAGAGATGAAGAAGAGAAAAGAAGAAGAATTGAAGAAGATGATTGAAGAAGTAAAAGCTGTTGCGAAGACTGCTGCTGAAGAGGAACAGAAAGCTGAAGAAGAACAGAAGATCGAGGAAGCACTTAAAGAAGGAAAAGAGGAGAACAAAGAGGAAGTTCAGAAAACTGAGACAGAAGAATCGGTGCTGAAAGAGACTGAGGTAAGAAAATCTTCTGACACATCAAATGTCAAATTGGTTGATGAAAAAGAAAACAAGTGTAGGAATTGCATAGAAATGTGTAAAGCATGTACTGAAAAAGATGATATCATAAAAATAAAAGGCAATGACATAGTTAAACTTGAAAATGTTTTCACAACAAAATGTAAAGAAATGATTGAAACAGAAGAAATTTTAAAATTCAAAGTTGAAAAGCTAACACAGAAATGTCAAGGTCTTGAAAAGGATAATGAGGTTTATCGACAACTGTGTACAGCAAAATGTGTCGATTGTGTTGAAAAAGAATCTAAATTTCAAGATTTACAAAAACAGTATGATTCTTTAAAATGGTCGAGGCAGAGAGTACATGAAGCTTATGATACTTTGAAAAGCCAAGTCAAAAGTTTTGATCAAAGATTGTCTGAAACTTTAGTCACTAAAGAAATGTATGAAAGAAAGTTTAAAGAAAAGCAAATTGAATTGAACAAGTGTGTTGATGAAATTGCTAATCTTAAACAAGTCTTGGCTGAAAAAGAAAAGATTGTTACAAAACTTCAAAGTTATCATAACTCTTCGTACATTCTCGAACGCATTTTCAACATCACACTAGATGACAAAGATACTAATAATTGCAAAAAGGGTATTGGTTTAGAATTTCATCAGGTACCACCACCATTGTGAAACAATTATACTTTTTATGATGAGGAAAAGGTGGCAAAGGGTTTGAACATAGCTGACCAATTACCAGAAAGTATCGATGTGACTTACACCAAATCTGATGATGCTGATGATTCAGAGGTGGTAAGTAAGGTTGTTGATAGCGTTTTGAAAGATGCGTCTGCAAAAGGTAAGTCTGAATCACAGGACGAAGATGAAGGAAATCTTTATGATGGATATCTGAAAAACACAAAATCCGAGAAAAATTTGAATGATGATTCAAAGGGATTGGTTTATACCATGATTGGATCGGACAAATTATTCCTAGATGTTGTATTCCCGATTTAGAATGTGATTTCAGAAAAGGTTGATAAAGTTTTCAAAATGGTTGAGATTGAAAAGTCTGAGATTCCGAAGTTTGCTGGTAAAGGTCCTAAATCTTTTTATAACAAACCTGGTTCTAAGAAGAAAAACATAAAGGCTGGTTTGGGTTATAAAAGGAAACGGAATTGGAATCAAAGTAAACAACAAAATTTGCAACAAAAGATGAATTTTGTTCAAGGGAAAAGCTTGAAAGAAGAGGAAAAAAATCAAATTTGGACAACAGTCTAATGAGGTGTCACACCCCCAAAATACCACTTGCGAAAACACCGCGGGACGTGTGACGTACCAGGATCTTAGCCACCAATCACATTGAACCCATAAATGTGTTTAAATAAAACTTTCTTTCATTGACATAAAGTGTTACAAAACATTACGTGTAATTCATAGTATACAGCGGAAGCATATCTCATTGTAAAGTGTTTCATAAACCACGCGTACATAAATCAATAAACTTGTATTGCGAATCCATGTGTCACGACCCATGACCACTCCAGCCTTCCAGACGCAAGTTCCAATGCTATAACTCTAGAGACCTACAAGCATGCAGACAAGTGTGTCAGACGACGCTGGTGAGTTCAAAGTTTTGTTTACGCGTTTAGTTACCAGATGTGTGCTTAACAGTTCAACGTTTTGTTTCGATTTGATGTTGTTATTAACTCGATTACCGTCTGTGGCTGTGAATGCCCAACCCCAATGCCTCTAATTAGGCATTGGTCATGAGGTCAAGGTATCAAACAATCTTGAATAGATGTAAGGGGTCTTATATATACATGATGTGAATGCCCAACCCCAATGCCTCCAATTAGGCATTGGTCATGTTATCAAGGTAATTAGTTCACGCCCGTCCTTTCGGCCCGGTGTGAGGGTGCCAAACCTAATAGCGCTATCAACTAAATACCTCGTTGCTTCTTCAGCAACACGGTAGATGTATCGGGTCTTACATGATAGATACTGTGTTCAATAACCAACATCCCAATTAAATAGTTTACCCAGCATTCCTTTCAGGAACGTTTATCAGATGTCCCAAACCACCGGGACGCATGCTTAGAAAAGTGCAGTGAACTCACCTTAGATTTGCTCGGTAAGATTTAGTTACTCGTTTATCAAAAGTGGTCAACCAAGCCCTACCGTGGTTACCAGAGTTAGTCAGTTTCATGTATACGTAAAGTGGGTGTTTATTGCATTTAGCACACAGGTTACAGATAACAGTACTTATGTTATTACACAGATCGTAACAAGCAGTTGAGTCAGACAATACAAGTCCATATCATACTATATCAGAAGTGGTTTAGTTCACAATTAACTTTACGCGTCTTGGCTCGTAAAGAGCTTCGTAACCACATTTAGTATTATGGCACATCATAATTTAATCACATAATAGAACGACGCTAGGGATTTTGGGTCACATATTCAACACATATTATTAATAACATCCAACTTATGATTATAGTTCTTATAACCATTCGGCCCGTCTAGGTCCGGTTAACTATCCGTGGCCCAATCAACCAATGCCCTTTTTAACTCAGGCCACCCAAAACCCGATTATGCCAACCCAAGTATACCCAGCCACCGCCCCAAGTGACTGCCCGTGTGGATGTGTGTGCGTGTCTCAGCTGACATAACTGAGGCCCAATTACATGCATCTAATAAGTCCTAGTCGTACAGCCCAGGTTATGATATATGGCCAGTTATTTCCGTAGCTAACTCACCATCACAACCGGCTCTCCTGGTGTTACCCAGATTACATGCGACCCACTCCTGCTTGTGGCCTGACTCGCTAATCAGCCCAAGCCATATCCTCGTGCACCATCTAAGATCTCAAATAGGCTATTTTATGTGAAGATTATTACCCTTCTCTATGTTAAACACTTTATGATTATTTAACAGTTTATACAATCACTAGTTTAATTATCAAAGCCAAGAACAACGCAACCAGTTTCATTATTACAAGCCATTCATCATAATATTCTATGGCAATTGTATTTGTGTAATCCATTTGCATGAGATCCAATCATTTTATCGGTCCAATCATGAGCAATCAAAAACATTATCATTTGTTTTTAATACAAAAGGATTCGGTCACATGCTCTGACATACAATTAATGAAAAGATGCTTGTTTCCAATCGGCCCAATCAGATATACTTAGGTGGTCTTTGATCAAATATTGAGTGTATCAATTTGGATAGCCCATGTGCCACTTCTCTGTTGACGGCAAACAATACCCTCAAACCATGTGATACATTGAATCTAGCAACAACCCTAAGTTATACTTATTATCCTATATACACCCAAATCGCACAACATCAATTAATAGTTATTTAACCTCATGCAAGTCTATTCATTCAATAACATTATCAACAAATCAAGTATATACAATCAAGTTTAAGACATAAGCCAAGGTCACAAACACCCCTCGGTCACACTCAAGTTCACGTAATACATGCAATTCGAGGGTGTGATACTAACCAGTTAGCGGATCAGACGAGAGATGGGCGAGAGATTGATTCCGAATCCAAGACTTGCCGTAGCGATTTACAAGAGGGCGTGCTAGGGTTTGGGTGTATCTTTGTGTTTGCCACAATAAGGCATGCATACGAAGACACTATATAGCGATTCGGGCCCTGCCTTTGGGCTTTAGATTGGGCTGACAACCGGACTCAGTGATGAGTGATTTGGGCCAAGGTGAAACGCAACGAAGAAAGGGTTTGCGGTCGTTTAACATGTAGCAATAATCTACAAATAACTTAGCATGTAATTATGATACGTGACGGAACATATGTATATGACCCTGACGTTTATTATTGGTATGCAACAACTCACGACCATTTATTCGTAGAGACACAAAGACAACGAATAGAAGGACATGAATGATAGCGATACAAATCAAGTGTCACGAGCTTAAACAAAGCTAACCTTGGGAATACGGGTTGTCACATGAGGAGTTTGAGGCTTTGAGAAGAAAACAACAACAGGCCAAGGATGTTTCAAAGAAAGTGTGTTTTAAGTGTGACCAAATTGGACATGTTGCACGAAAGTGTCCAAATCCAAAGCCTGTTGATGTTGAAAAACAGAAATCTGAGAATGTGAAACCAAGGTCAACCCTATTTGATTCGAAACAAACTTGGAGGTACAATACAAACAAGTTTGCTTCAAATCAAAACTGGAAATCAAACCTGAAAAGGTTCGATTCAAGGCAGACCTGGAATTCTCACACACCCAGATTGAGAACAACACAGACTTGGAGAACATCTGTTGATATGACAAAACCTCAAGAGTTTTGGAAACCTAAAAATGTTGTTCAAAATCAAAAGGGTCAAAAAGGAACAAACTTTTACAAAAGAGGTACTCCGAAAGATCAAGTGTGGAGTGCTAAGAAACAAGTGACGTCGGTAAAAGATGTGAAAGTTGAAATCAAAGCTGAAAAAGTTTTAAATGACAAAGAATTTCCTAAATTGAATGAAAATTATTGTGTTGAAATGCCTAAGGTCCAACAGACCTGGGCTAAACTGTTCAAATAATCAAATTGTTGAAATGTGCAGGTGCTCATCGGAACCAAAGACTGTGAGAATCAAAACAGGAGCAGCCTGGCACAGGAAGAGGTTGCAGGACCCTGGTTTGGTTGAACAGGGAGTTTAGTTTGAGTGTTGTTTGTACATAAATAAACAATATTTTCAAAACCCTAAAAACTTGAAAAAGTAAAAACCAAAAATATGTTTGTTTTTAATTTTGTTAGAATAAATGTTGATTGAATACGCCGAAACCCTCACGGCTGAACAAACATGATTACAATCATCAGATTGAAAAACGGTTTTCAAACTGTAAAAATCAATGTGTTGTAAATCATGGGGGTAATTACTGCTTTTAGTATAATTCAATGCATGATTAGCAGAATATGGATGGCGAGACAAAGCTATCAGTATCGTGTTGTCAAATTTCTTTTAATGATTTTTCATTTTAGGGGGAGAAAAATTGTTAGAAAATACAAAAACAATAGAAAATTTGAAAAAGCCAAAAACATGATAAAATTCAAAAAATTGAGTTTTGCGTAAAAAGAGGAAATGATAGAACATCAGTAGACAGTTACAATATGCTAAAGAATTGTAAAGAATTAACAAGTGTTAAACAGTCTCACTGATGATATGTTGATAGGTTTTTATACACTTAGTAAGCTTTTTCGGGATATAAACCTAAATTCAAACACTTGCTTATTTCGTGGGGAACACTACTTGGATATATAGGTAACCCCTGAAATCTCGTTTGAAAGGTCTCGTATTCTGATATACTAGGTTTTTATACTCAATGATGTCTGGGGTATTATTCCGGGACTTCTGCTGAATGGAAGTTCTGACCTAGTCCTTGGATAATACTTTTCGCAAAAATGCTTGAAACACAGCATAAACCCTCGGCATGCAGATGAAATAATAAAATTGATAGTCGCTGCTGTTGTAACTAAAAAGATCCTCTAAAGGGGACATACTGAAAAGTCGAAGCTGATATCTCTCTGCGCATACGGAAGTATCGACCTGAGATCCCTCGGCCCTCGCATACCTAATTTATGTATAGATATCATTGTAGTATACTCACCTGTAAGACTGAATATCTGGGATTCTGGATACGGGAGTATATTCAAGAGGTGGGACACATGAATAAGTTTAAGTTCTTAAAACATCTAATTCGTATCCTGAATCAGTTGAAATTTGTGTGAAAATTTAAGTGGATCAGTATATCGACAATCTAAGTGAATTGTTTAATTCTTAAAGTGAAATTAAGCTCAAAGGTACTTGTAATTTGTTGAAAACTGATATGATCCTCTGTTGCATACTCAAACAAAAAATATTATCTGTAAATATGTTTGTACATATTTCTTACTGCTTTATATTTTCAGAAAATACAAAAAGATTTTGATTTCTGCTTCATTTTCGACAACCGATGTCTGACATGCTGAGTTTTAAAATCTGAGTAAGCTGATTGTGTTTCTGAAAATAAAACAAGTTCATTAATTTGAAACTTGATATTAAAAACCAAAAAATTTCAAAAACAGTTTGTGATATCTCCAAGGTCATTAATTTGGACTTGGATGATTAACTGTGGGGGATTTGGATGCTTATACTGTTATAGAATCAGCTTAAAATCTTGTTTGATGAAATTGCGAATTATATGTAGTTTAATGATAGGGGAGTGTTTAAAAGTTTGATTTGTCAGATTACGATATCTGAAAGTTTAAAATGTTGTTACTTATCAACTGTTTGAGTGATTGCAGGATAAGATACCAGACTACGATCCCGAGAGCAGAGTCTTAGGGGGAGTCTGAATACAAGCTGAAAGTGAGGATGAGCTTGTAGCTGAAAAACTAGGTGTCGATCCCTAAAAAGCACGGAAGCTTGATGAGAGGGGGAGCCTGCTGATGATGAAGTTGCTGATGGTGAAGCTGTTGATGATAAAGTCTATAATGAGATTCTGATGTAAGAGTCAAAGAGAGAAGCTGATCAAAAGAAAAAGAGTGATGAATACTTACATTGTTACAATCTGAATGAGAAGGCGAAATGATCAAGACTGAAGAGGTGTCATAACAGAGAATAGTCACTGAAGACTTCGTCAATATCCGAGGGGGAGTCTGTTAGTGCATTACGTCTATTGACTTCATCTTGCATCATATAATAGAATAGGATAGGTTAGAATAACCAGTGCACGAGGTTCGAGAAACGAAAGTTGGTGGTTTAACAAGAAGTTCCGCTTATATGGACATTGTCCATAAAAGCGAAACCATTAGCAAATAGTTCCGCTCTTATGGCACGTCCATATAAGCGAAACTATCACCCTATATATAGGTGCACTTGTTGTTCATTTGGTAACGGTACTCGAACTTGGAACGAAGTGCTGCCAGATTGCTTTCAGGTTGTAAACATTGTTAAATCAATCAAAGAAGCATTATAATTAGTTTGAGCGTCCGTTTCACTGATTCCGCCTTTGAATCGGATTCACAACTCTTCTGATTGACTCATTCGGGTTCAACAACGATCCTACAGTTTGTTGTAAGGGGGAGTTCTGATTGTTTATGCCAGGTGGATGGAGAATTGAAGTGATTCTCATCATGTTGTCAAGTTTGTACAGTTTGTTTCAAATTTTCCAGAAAATCAAAATTGAAACATATTTTGATTTTAGGGGGAGAAAAATTTTAAAAAAAATTAGAAAATTAGAAAATGTCAAAAATATCGAAAAATTTAAAAATGAGTTTTGCTGAAACAAGAGGAAATGATAGAAAATCAGTGGACTATCACAACATGCTAAAGAAATGTAAAGTCTAAAAGTGATAAATGGTCTCACTAAAGATGTGACGATAGGCTCAGCTAGACTAGTAGATTTGCGATAACGATACAAACATAAAGAAAAAGCCTAGTTCTAGTGGAAAACATGATCAAAAGCATAGTACTTAGTTTTGTCCTTCTTGATTGTGTGCCTGCTCAGTAATCGCCATGGTTGTAAAAGTCCCGCCTAGGCTCCGAGTACTCCCCGAGTACTCGCTACAAGGTAGGTTGCCGAGGCACGAGTACTCTTCTCCCAGGCCAATTACTCCCCGAGTAATCTCCGCCTAAGCCGAGTACTTCCCGAGTACTCCCGAATCCGACTAGGGAGCGCCTAGCGACTTTTGCAACCATGGTAATCGCTGAATGCCAAAAGCATAAAAACTGGTTAAGTTTGTGAGCCTTTCACAACTTGCTGAAAAGTCGCTGTGATTGTGCATTTCATTTTGCAAAGATTTAAACTTGTTTTATTTCTTTATTTTGTTTAAGCATTAGACATCCTCTGCGTATACGTGAGTATCGACCTGGATGTTATTGCCTAAACGTTCTGCTTTATTTTCTTTGGTGTTTCGTTTAAGCTTTGGATCACCTCTGCGTATACGGAAGTATCGACCTGGTGGTTAAAGCCTAAACAATTTCAACTTGTTTTTATTTTCTTATTTTGTTTAAACATTGGACTTTCTCTGCGTATACGGAAGTATCGACCTGATTGTTAATGTTTAAACATTCTGCGTTGTTTTTCGCACTAATCACAGTTGATCAAAGTTTAAAGGCATTACTTGAGTTAGTGTATTACATGATGAAGGGATATGCTGAGATCGTGGGGTCCATAAGAACTTAGTGCATAATTAATATACCTTAACGTATCGGTAAGCATTTCGAAAGTTTTTAGATTTAGTTTAAGTGGACAACAATATCGTCAATCTATGTGAATTGTTTAAAACTTAAAACGATTAAAAGTTTAACGGTGCTTGTCATGTGTCTAAAAACTGATCTGATCCTCTTTCGCAAACTCATAAAAATATGTTTGTACATATTTCATTTTTGCATTTAATTTCTATTATTGCATTTGTGTTTCATATTTTGTAAAATCCAAAAAGATTTTCGACAACTGATTTTGGAAAACTGATATTCAAAATCTCAAAGGCTAAACTTGATGAACATATGGTTTGGTTAATTGGTTTGAAATGTTGAATCAGAATTTGGAATGTTTTAAATTTTGATAAATGTTAAAAGAGAAAATTCTCAAATGTTTAGTTGATTCATTAAGTTGAGTCACAACTTTGTTGGTTTGTAATAGAGTATTTGAGATATGTAGGTTTCTGATCCTGCTGCTACGGAAAGCCAGGAGATACATCAGAACCTGAGAAGAGCTTAAATTGTAAAACCAGGATTTGATTTCAAAGGTGATAACAAATTCCAGACAGCGATCCCATCTTGATGATAGGGGGAGTCTGAAGAGAGTTAGAACCAAAGAAAGATCCGGGTACATGATTCCAGGAAGAAGTTCCTGAAGAAGACCGATAAAGATCGAAGAGTTGTCATGTTGAAGACTCTCACTGAAGATTCCGTCAACATCCAAGGGGGAGTCTGTTGGTGCAGTTGTCTGTCGACTACATCTTAGTTCGAGTCTTAGATAGAGAGAGAGAAGCCCAAACACTGATCAAGACTGAAGAAGAGAAGACATAGCATTGTCGTGACTCGATAATCGACTCGTCAACATCTGAGGGGGAGTCTGTTGGTGCACTACATCTGTCGACTTCGTCTTGGATCGAGTCTTACATTGCATTGTATAGTTTAGGGCACGTTATACGAGAAAACTGGAGAATGTATGTAATCAGGGTAGTGATTTCGCTCATATGGACCTAGGGGTTTCGCTTATGTGTCAATTGGTGGTTCCGCTTATCTATACATGATAGGGTTTCGCTCCTATGTCATGTCCTTGGAGCGAAACCACAGCCCTATATAAAGGGTCCCAAGAGCGAAATCAAGAGAGTAGGGAATGAAGGTCTTGTATGTAACGGCGAAGCCCTGCGGGATTGTCTCCAGAGCTTGTAAATTGTCAGCAGACTAATAAAAGATACATATAATAGTGAAATCAAGGTAAACAAAGACTGAATCAATGAATTCCGCCTCTGATTCAGTCTGAGCACTCTTCTGATCGACTCGCTAGGTCGTCTCGCGATTCTACATGACAGGTTGGTATCAGAGCCAACACTGAGTGAATTAAACACTAGCCTTTTGTGTTTAATCTCAGTGCACAAATTGCACATTCCTCGAGTTCCGAGTCTAGACAAAGAACATAGGACAAATTCTGTTTTCATTTTATTTTGCGTTGTCTTTTATTTTATATTCTTGTTGTTATCATAATCATGTATGCAGGTCAACAATGCCACCACGGTTTTTGAGAGGACGAGGCAAGGGCCCTGTTACGGGCCATGATCATGAAGCCGGGCCTTCGCACAGGCGAACGCCATCGATCACCATGAGTACAAGCCCTCTGGAGCCGTGGAGGCTCTACGTCAAATCCGGGAGGTGGTCGGTCTCCCTCAGTTCCTCACCTTCGTATTTGCATTCTTTCGGGCCGCAGTCCGAGAACGAGCCCAACAACCAACCACCTTCTTTCATACCCTTGCAGAGGTCGAACTCACACCATTCTTTTGGTGACCCTACCCCTGCTTTCCAAAGCCGGTTCAATCCGGCTAATCTCATTCAAGAACCCGTGGGTTTTAACCCACTGGGACCCGAGGATCACTTCTCGGGTGAAAATGACATGGATGAGGATAGGATCCCGTGGAGCCTGCTACCGGGACCCCGAACCACCCAATCGAAATCTCCGATGGGTCATCTTTTCATGGATCACCTTACCGTGGTCCTGACAGCTACCAGGCGAGGTTTACTCAGTGGGACTGGTATTTCACGCCCTCCGAACACTCGTCCCCATACCAGCAGCAGCAGCAGCAACAGCAACAGTATCCTTCTGAGGATCCCCGGTTTGTGGCAGTTACTCCGCCACCACCACCACAAGTGGAACAGCAACCGCCTCCGGAGCCACCGAGGCGGAGAAGATCAAACGCACGGATGTCCGTGCGAGGAGGAGTCCGCATTAGCACTCCTCAGCCCTCGAGTGGCAGTCATTATCCGCCACTCCAAGAAGAAGAAGAAGACCAACAGATGGGGGGTCCATCAAACCCCATCCCAGAGATCAACTCTGCGCCTATGGCGCCACCATTGGGTTTTGATAACCCAATCCCTGCATACGCCGGTTCAGCGGCGTATAACCCTTTTGAGCAGCCGACTCACACCCATAATGACTATGTCAATGTGGACCCATATCAGGAAGAATGGGACTACGATGCTCGTTACCCGGAGGGACCCTATGGTGGTCTTTGGACCACTGGTTACCCAACTTATGGGTACCAGCATCCGCCACCTCCTCAACCTCTGTACCAGCTGCCGCAGCCGCAGCTAATTCCGCCGGAGAACCAACAAGAGGTTCTTGACAGGTTGAACCAAGTTGAGCGAGTGGTTCGTGAAGACCGCGAGAGCAACCGAGGCTTCTTCAAGGGTCTGTCAGACTTGCTCAAGGGGAAGTCCAAAAGAAGGGGTCATTAAAGACCTTGTTGTTCCTTGGTTTAGTTGTAATCGGTCCCTGCGTGGACTATTTATTTCTGTACCCAGCCCCTGCGTGGGCTTATTTTTTTTTGTATTCTGCCCCTGCGTGGGCATGGCTTTTAGTTAGCCCCTGCGTGGGTTTGTTGCTCGTTTCGCCCCTGCATGGGCATGTCTTTTTGTAGAAGTCCCGTTTAGGGCAAAATGTACTGTTTGAATCTTAATGAGATGTTTAATTTAGATTTTCATTTTGCTTATTAATTACTATGTGCATAATCATGAAATATAACATAAATGAAATTAACTTTTTATTAAGAGATCTACGATTATAATAAAATGGCAAAAATCTAAAAAGGACAAGACCTAGCCATATGTCATCTTAAGACAAGGCCAAGATGGCAGTTCCATAATTAAGATTTAGATCCAATTTAACATCTCAAATTAGGATTGCTCTGCGTTAATTATTAAAAGAATTTTTGGGGTAAAACCTAGTCACGTGTCATTGTAGACATGGTCAAGACGGTAGAACCTGTCCAAAGGATTCCAAATTTTGTTAACATCTCTAAGTATGTTAACATTCTTGGCAAACTGTGAATCAGTAAAGTCACACAGGCCATCTTTTAAAAAGGGTTAAGTTAAATTCCCTTAATTATATAACCACCCCTTTAAGGCGAAGTGCCTGTGGGCAATAATTAAATATCCTCTGGGACTAAGGACAGTGGTAGCTTACGACTCCCTGTTAATAAAAGGGTGATGAACTGTGGTTCAAACCTAAATACCTGGATACTGTAAAATCCTGGTTTATAATTAGATTAAATTGTCCTTGTGACTAGGCCTTATGTGCTATTATTGTCACACCCCGACCACGTAGAATATACAAAACGTGGCGGAAACGTCGGGGAGTGTTGGGACAGAATCAATTGTTTCAAATCCATGGCAATTGAAGTTCCGTTTTATTGATCAAACAAGAAAGTTTACATTGTTTAAACAAGAACCAAAAAGTACATAACATAAATTAACTAGTTCTTGTCTCGTTTTAAGTCACTAAGGCACAGGTCCGCCTAAGTATATCTTGATAAGTCCTATGCATCATTTCCTGAAAACACATGTGAAAATAGGTACGTCAGCATAAAAATGCCTGTGAGATACATTGGTTTTGTGAAAACGGAATTCATGACTTATGTTTGAGAAAATGTTTAGTAACAGTCAGTCATGAACTTTGTAATTTTCTTTGTCTTGTAAATCGTTTGAAAAACGGTAAGGTCAAATGATATGTATAGATAAGTGCAAGGTTAAACGAATAACCAAGTAAAATGAGTTGAATAAGATAAGTTGTTTGTGAAAATAATGTCTTGTGAAGAATATGTTATTTATGTAAAATGTAATGTGTCTAAACTGAAATGACTTAGATAATGCCACGATATGTAATATTATACAAACATTTATATATAGGAAGTACCAGCGGCGTATCCACCATGTTTGTATCATATTACACACGCCACGTTACTTAAATCATTTACCCAAACCAATCCACCATGTAAATTGTTGATGTGAAAACCAAATGTCAAGTGTTATTGTGTAAACCATGTCAAATGTTTATGTTCAAATGTAAACCACCAAATGTGTATGTCAATGTCAACGTGTTTATGTTCAATGTAAATCATGTAACGTGCATCCCAAAATGTATCACGTATGGTAAGCGAAATGTATCAACTTAAACCATATGTGAAATGCACAAAACAAGTCGTTGAAGTAACACGTGGTTTGAATCAACGTTATGTTCTGTGGAAAAATGCATGCTCTATTGATATTAACATTTATGTGGTATTGTAAACTATGCATACATCCAAGCCTTGAGACTGCGGCGATAAACCCTTAAACAAATTAAAGGTTTATCTAAGTTATGTATATCGAATTCGGTCATTCCTTCCAGTCCTATCAAACCCAGGACTTCAGGAATGGGAGTTGTCAATTCCTATGGTACCACTACCTACTAACGAACGGCGTAGCTAATGTTAATGAATGTATTGTCCCATGTTAAACAAACCAAATGTCATAACAAAATGAAGGCATGTGATGTAAACAATTGTACTAAGTATGCTAAGTAAACATACGAAGCAGAAATGTTTATGTAAATCAATGTGCCCATATGCTGAGTAAACATATGCAGCAGAAATGTTCATGTAAATCAATGTGTCCATATGCTGAGTAAACATATGCAACATAAATGTAATGTAAATCAAATGTACTAAGTACGCACACAATGGGCATACGTAGCATGAAATGTAATGAAATCGTGTACTATAATGTACTAACAACATAGCAGGCATATGATGTGAAAACATGGAAAGCATGAAAGTAACAGGTAGGCACATGTGTTTCACCCCAAAACAGTTTGGAAAACAGTAAAAGAGGGGTTCAATGTACTCACCTGAGATTGCTTTGGAGTTCTTGTATAATAACCAGATAATGCTAAAGATCACGGGATATCAAACGGCACCTAATAGGTAGCTATGTTAATATACCGGACCAAATCGGAAGGATCGGATAGTACGCGGGTTCGTAAACCAAACGAGTATGGAGACTCGTGTAATATGGTTTAACAAAGCCTACATACTAAAATGAAACTTAACCTAAGTGCTTACGGCCCATCACGACCCGTTTAGGTGGCTTATGCTACCCTAACGCGTCGTTCGCGTAGAACGTGTTCGGAACGCCTAACATCGTGACCACAAGGTATAACCTCGGAAGGTTATAGCTATGGTCACCTAATGTGTTTGGTCGGATCCTAATGATCGACCAAATGGGTCGGGTTCGAAAGCATAAGCGATGGTTTAGTTCGCTTACCTTACGACCCTATATAAGCACTATTCTAAACGTGACGAGCTAAGCATGTTAGAACATGCTTAACTAAGTTTAGAAAACAGGTTTGACATCAAAACAAACGGCTTTGATGCCCACGAGTAGTTTGGTTACAAAATATACAAGAATGCACATTTTGGCCGAAACTACGACTCGTCACTGAGCCTAGATAACGTGGTGATCAGTAGGTATGGTCACTATGGACCATAGCCATCGTGATCACGCTCACGTTATGAAGTTCCATGAACTTCGCATCGACCATGAGCTGGTCAATGCAGAAAGTCAACAAAATGTTGACTTTCGGACTCGAAAAGCGAATAAAAGAACGAAAGAAGACTTACGGAGGGTCCTCGAGTGCTAATCAAGATCAAATAGCTCAGGTATGAAACAATGGTTTCAACTTAGAGCTTTAGATCTGATTCTTGTGGGTTTTTACACAAATGGGGGGGGGGTATTTATAGGAAAAGTGGAACCGTTAGGATCGTTTTATCGAATATCGTGCCTTGATCTCGTGCGTACATGTGTCCAATGGTTAAATTCACTGAACTTGGCCCTTGGCCCTTCATTGGGTGAAAAGGCATCGCCCCTTGATCGAACGAAAGGCCAGATTTTGCATTAAATGCAAAATCTTTCTGTCAGACATCCTCACGCGGCCCGCGTGAAAGTGTGTGCAGATCTTACGCGGGTCGCCTGGCCCCGTCTGATCTGCACCACTTGCAGAATTTACATATTTGGCCCCTGTTGCGTTTTTTAGCTATTTCCAGCCCTTCTAAGACCTGTAAAGCCATCTTTAAGGCCCCAAAATGATGCCTAAACATTGTGGACATGAAACATGCCCAAAAATGTTCCGGATGTTGGCTCGTTTGGCCGTACGATCGCGATGTTCGCTTAATTACGACGGAATGCGCATAAGCGCGAAAGACGATCCAAATGACGCGACGGATGGATTTTTCTCATGCCAAACACTAAGGCATAATATAAGGATGCTTACATAAATTTTTGGATGTCCGGATGTATTCAGAACGTAAGTTATGCGCAAAAGTGCAAACTTGTGCACTTTTTGACACTTTTAGTCCCTGAATGACCCAAAAGTTTATTTTAGCATACTAAACCCCTCAAAGCCTATTTCTAAGCTATGTAAAGGATATTTATGGTATGTTTAACTTATGGACATGTTCCGGAATGTTCGTTACAGTTCAAATTGGCATACTTTCGCAGTTTGTCAAGTTTAGTCCTTGTAAGCGAATTAACTTGTTTTTGCTATACCAAAGCCTTCAAAACTTATTTCTAAGTTATGTAAAGGTTATTTAAGGTACGTTGAGTATATGTTGATGTTCCGGAGTATTTGTCGCATTAAACTGAGTACGTTTACGCACCAGTTTGCGTATAATGCTCCAGAAAGCGATGTAGAGTTTGAAATTGAACAAGAGTTGATATGCGCAAACGATACACATATTTATACAAGTCCAAAGTATGAAATACAATATTTCATTGGTTTAGCGTTTGTTTGATGGTTGAAGTGACACAGGTGTCACAGTCTCCCCTACTTTAGGAAATTTCGTCCCGAAATTTAGTTTTAGAGGAAACTTGTGAAGACAGCTGTGACGGTTTCGCTTTTAGACAAATCCATTGAACCCTTAGGTAAAACTCTGGGCCATGTTAGGATCCTTAGCGAAAATTTCAACCCACAAAGTGAAGTCCTTGTAGTAACAAAACATGGAATTTCGAACTACGGGCAGGAGAACGTTTCCCGTGAAGAGTTATCATAGGCAACTTGTGTGTGCTTGAAATCAGAATTGGGGAGTGTAAGGATAAATGATATTGGTCAAAATCCAAGACTTTTCCCGTATCACTACTCTTATCACTGTAGGTCTTAACACATGACAAAACTTCCTGTGGTTTCTGTGCACTGAATTCCATAATTATGTAGGCCTCCATAATTACGTACTTCCTTGCACAGTCCGCACAGCTCATTTCATAATGCGTATGGGAAAAATATCAAACGAATAATCTCTTCAGCTAAGCTACCCAAGAGAAATATTTAACTACATCAACATAGGATGTCTTTAACTAGATTGTCGAACCAATCTATTTAACTTAGATCGACGTAGGATCTCTTTAACTAGACCACCCGAGGGCCTCTTTAACTATATCAACGCATATTGTCTTTAAACATTGGAATAGTACTTTATAATCCAAGGGACTTAACTACAACGTAGAAGTCCATTAAGGATTTAAGATAGTACTTTTTTTAAATATCCTACTACGAATCCCTCATATGAAAGATTCCACGAGGATTTGGATAACGAATATCCAGAGTATACAAAAACACAAAATGCATAATAGAAAACACAAGAGGCATAAACACATAGTCATATAACCACAAAGATTCTTTAACTTGATTTGTTATTATTCTGTTAATTTGTTCTGCTAACTGTGCACATGTATTCAAAGCACACCAGGTATCCAATCAGTGGATTTTGATTGGTGCTTTAAATATTTCTAAGAATCTAACCATAAAGATAGAAAGATCTTAAAGAGAAAATTCGATTTCGATTCTAAGGAACCGAAATGATCGAATTTTGGTATATGAGGAATCCAATTAAGGACTCTGATTTGTATGATAATCATCCACAAGGGTCTAATTATGGGGATAAAAGATCCCATATGGATTTTTTTTTTTTGAAGTTGAAGGTGTTTCGAAACCTTGCGCTGGACGTGTTTAAGTCAAAACATGAAGTAAAATGCTTATGAGGTTGAGATGCTCTATATGCCATTCATACTTGAATCCATACTTGTATATGAGATTTGCGAACAACAACTTTTATTTATGAACGGGACAGATTGTTTCACATTACAAGTAAATAGAAGAAACAAAAGCATAAGACAACAACATCTTCTAAACAGCCAACTGCTCATCCGTGGGTTAGATTTGCCTTAGCAAACTTTGGGCAATTTCTTTGGAAATGACCCATCTCGCCACAGTTGAAACAAGAACCTGGTAGGAAACGACCTTGAGCGGGATTGTTGCCAGCTTGGTTTGGTGCAGCTGCAGCTGCAGCTGGGCAAACTCTTGCTGTATGGCCTATAAGTCCACAAGTCTGGCATTTGCGGCACTTTACATTGACATGATGATGGAGGCTACATCGGTTGCACAAGGGTGCAGTTCCGTTGTATGGCTTCCTAACAGGGGGTTGAGCCGGTTGGTTGGGGATGGCTTGACCATTGTGAGTGACCACGGTGAAGTTCTGAGAAGCCTTTCGCTTCTTTGACCTCTTATGGGATCCAGTCTGTTCATCCATGGTCTTTGATTCCTTGATTGGTTTCTTGGCTGGTGGTGCAGGCTTGACTTCTGCTTCCTTTGGTGGCCCTTGAGTGGCTTCATTGTTGAGACGAGACATGGCAAAGCCTAATTCAACGGTCTTCAGAATTACTTCGCCTATCCGCTGGGCAAATTTGGCAGTCTGCTCCGACATCTGCGCATCGTTGTGATGAAGAGACATTCTGGAGGAAATGAAGGATATAGGAGGAAACAAATGAAATGTTATCTGTAAATAAAACAAAATGACAATGTATAGAAACTGCGATCATTTGTTTGTTACCTAAGGCAAACAAATGAGACGGTAACTAATCAAAGTAAGCGGGTCATATTAATGTATCACTGAAGACATGCTCGCCTATAAGTGAATACTCACCCCAAGAGTTCCCAGGTAAGAGTGACTGGTCCGATACTGCGGATTTGTACGAACACTCTAGCCTTCGACAGAAAACTCGGGGTACAGGCATTTACTCTTCCAGTTTGCACGTGTTCATATTATACGACCCAAAACTTTGACGAGAGTTTCGAAAATTCAAAGGGGTTCAAAACCTTATAACAGAGGGTTCAAAACCTAGTAATCAATCATCCTAGAACAGATGATTGGTTTTCAAAGTGGTTTTGAAATTTATGTTCTTGTTGTGGTCGTCGCCTAAGGATAGGTGACGGTATTGTTTCATGACTAAACGCAAGTGAACTCGCGTTAGGGTCCTAGGAAGGTTATAGACTAGGTCAAAGCATTACTAATAACCTAATTCCCTATAACCATTGGCTCTGATACCATCTTTTCTGTCACACCCCGACCACGTAGAATATACAAAACGTGGCGGAAACGTCGGGGAGTGTTGGGACAGAATCAATTGTTTCAAATCCATGGCAATTGAAGTTCCGTTTTATTGATCAAACAAGAAAGTTTACATTGTTTAAACAAGAACCAAAAAGTACATAACATAAATTAACTAGTTCTTGTCTCGTTTTAAGTCACTAAGGCACAGGTCCGCCTAAGTATATCTTGATAAGTCCTATGCATCATTTCCTGAAAACACATGTGAAAATAGGTACGTCAGCATAAAAATGCCTGTGAGATACATTGGTTTTGTGAAAATGGAATTCATGACTTATGTTTGAGAAAATGTTTAGTAACAGTCAGTCATGAACTTTGTAATTTGCTTTGTCTTGTAAATCGTTTGAAAAACGGTAAGATCAAATGATATGTATAGATAAGTGCAAGGTTAAACGAATAACCAAGTAAAATGTGTTGAATAAGATAAGTTGTTTGTGAAAATAATGTCTTGTGAAGAATATGTTATTTATGTAAAATGTAATGTGTCTAAACTGAAATGACTTAGATAACGCCACGATATGTAATATTATACAAACATTTATATATAGGAAGTACCAGCGGCGTATCCACCATGTTTGTATCATATTACACACGCCACGTTACTTAAATCATTTACCCAAACCAATCCACCATGTAAATTGTTGATGTGAAAACCAAATGTCAAGTGTTATTGTGTAAACCATGTCAAATGTTTATGTTCAAATGTAAACCACCAAATGTGTATGTCAATGTCAACGTGTTTATGTTCAATGTAAATCATGTAACGTGCATCCCAAAATGTATCACGTATGGTAAGCAAAATGTATCAACTTAAACCATATGTGAAATGCACAAAACAAGTCGTTGAAGTAACACGTGGTTTGAATCAACATTATGTTCTGTGGAAAAATGCATGCTCTATTGATATTAACATTTATGTGGTATTGTAAACTATGCATACATCCAAGCCTTGAGACTGCGGCGATAAACCCTTAAACAAATTAAAGGTTTATCTAAGTTATGTATATCGAATTCGGTCATTCCTTCCAGTCCTATCAAACCCAGGACTTCAGGAATGGGAGTTGTCAATTCCTATGGTACCACTACCTACTAACGAATGGCGTAGCTAATGTTAATGAATGTATTGTCCCATGTTAAACAAACCAAATGTCATAACAAAATGAAGGCATGTGATGTAAACAATTGTACTAAGTATGCTAAGTAAACATACGAAGCAGAAATGTTTATGTAAATCAATGTGCCCATATGCTGAGTAAACATATGCAGCAGAAATGTTCATGTAAATCAATGTGTCCATATGCTGAGTAAACATATGCAACATAAATGTAATGTAAATCAAATGTACTAAGTACGCACACAATGGGCATACGTAGCATGAAATGTAATGAAATCGTGTACTATAATGTACTAACAACATAGAAGGCATATGATGTGAAAACATGGAAAGCATGAAAGTAACAGGTAGGCACGTGTGTTTCACCCCAAAACAGTTTGGAAAACAGTAAAAGAGGGGTTCAATGTACTCACCTGAGATTGCTTTGGAGTTCTTGTATAATAACCAGATAATGCTAAAGATCACGGGATATCAAACGGCACCTAATAGGTAGCTATGTTAATATACCGGACCAAATCGGAAGGATCGGATAGTACGCGGGTTCGTAAACCAAACGAGTATGGAGACTCGTGTAATATGGTTTAACAAAGCCTACATACTAAAATGAAACTTAACCTAAGTGCTTACGGCCCATCACGACCCGTTTAGGTGGCTTATGCTACCCTAACGCGTCGTTCGCGTAGAACGTGTTCGGAACGCCTAACATCGTGACCACAAGGTATAACCTCGGAAGGTTATAGCTATGGTCACCTAATGTGTTTGGTCGGATCCTAATGATCGACCAAATGGGTCGGGTTCGAAAGCATAAGCGATGGTTTAGTTCGCTTACCTTACGACCCTATATAAGCACTATTCTAAACGTGACGAGCTAAGCATGTTAGAACATGCTTAACTAAGTTTAGAAAACAGGTTTGACATCAAAACAAACGGCTTTGATGCCCACGAGTAGTTTGGTTACAAAATATGCAAGAATGCACATTTTGGCCGAAACTACGACTCGTCACTGAGCCTAGATAACGTGGTGATCAGTAGGTATGGTCACTATGGACCATAGCCATCGTGATCACGCTCACGTTATGAAGTTCCATGAACTTCGCATCGACCATGAGCTGGTCAATGCAGAAAGTCAACAAAACGTTGACTGTCGGACTCGAAAAGCGAATAAAAGAACGAAAGAAGACTTACGGAGGGTCCCCGAGTGCTAATCAAGATCAAATAGCTCAGGTATGAAACTATGGTTTCAACTTAGAGCTTTAGATCTGATTCTTGTGGGTTTTTACACAAATGGGGGGGGGGTATTTATAGGAAAAGTGGAACCGTTAGGATCGTTTTATCGAATATCGTGCCTTGATCTCGTGCGTACATGTGTCCAATGGTTAAATTCACTGAACTTGGCCCTTGGCCCTTCATTGGGTGAAAAGGCATCGCCCCTTGATCGAACGAAAGGCCAGATTTTGCATTAAATGCAAAATCTTTCTGTCAGACATCCTCACGCGGCCCGCGTGAAAGTGTGTGCAGATCTTACGCGGGTCGCCTGGCCCCGTCTGATCTGCACCACTTGCAGAATTTACATATTTGGCCCCTGTTGCGTTTTTTAGCTATTTCCAGCCCTTCTAAGACCTGTAAAGCCATCTTTAAGGCCCCAAAATGATGCCTAAACATTGTGGACATGAAACATGCCCAAAAATATTCCGGATGTTGGCTCGTTTGGCCGTACGATCGCGATGTTCGCTTAATTACGACGGAATGCGCATAAGCGCGAAAGACGATCCAAATGACGCGACGGATGGATTTTTCTCATGCCAAACACTAAGGCATAATATAAGGATGCTTACATAAATTTTTGGATGTCCGGATGTATTCAGAACGTAAGTTATGCGCAAAAGTGCAAACTTGTGCACTTTTTGACACTTTTAGTCCCTGAATGACCCAAAAGTTTATTTTAGCATACTAAACCCCTCAAAGCCTATTTCTAAGCTATGTAAAGGATATTTATGGTATGTTTAACTTATGGACATGTTCCGGAATGTTCGTTACAGTTCAAATTGGCATACTTTCGCAGTTTGTCAAGTTTAGTCCCTGTAAGCGAATTAACTTGTTTTTGCTATACCAAAGCCTTCAAAACTTATTTCTAAGTTATGTAAAGGTTATTTAAGGTACGTTGAGTATATGTTGATGTTCCAGAGTATTTGTCGCATTAAACTGAGTACGTTTACGTACCAGTTTGCGTATAATGCTCCAGAAAGCGATGTAGAGTTTGAAATTGAACAAGAGTTGATATGCGCAAACGATACACATATTTATACAAGTCCAAAGTATGAAATACAATATTTCATTGGTTTAGCGTTTGTTTGATGGTTGAAGTGACACAGGTGTCACAATTATTAAATTAAAATTTAGGGTAATGATAAAAATCCTAAAATCTTACCAAATTAACCTAAAATGGCAATTTAAAACCATGGTTAATAAAATATAAATTACTGTAAAAGCTTATAAATAAAACCTTGCCCATTATTTTTTAATGTAGCAATTGAAGCTACATGGCCGGGTCGGATGAAGTAAATAGTCATCTGGTGGAAAACCACGATAACGCTAGAATACAGTTAACTGGTGCGGAACTGTAAGCATTAGTGGATAATGCTATCACAAAAGCTTTGGATAGACAGTATAGTGAGTCCTCTAGGACCCAAAGTAGAACCCTGTCTACACCACACTCTAAGCCAAAGACCCATTCTGAGGCTCACAGCAAACCACCACCTACCCCACCTATGTCTAAGAAAGATGAGTCTAAGAAAGATGATGATCGACACTCATCAAATGAGAACAGTGTTCACCCTAAAAAGATAGTGTTCGATGATGCACCTCGCGCCAAGGGTTGCACATACAAGTACTTTGTTTTGATGCAAGCCCCGAGACTTTACTGGGGAGAAGGGCGCTGTGGATTGCATGACCTGGCTGGATGAAATGGACACTGTTGTGGACATTAGTGGTTGTGCTGCAAGGGACATTGTAAAGTTTGTGTCCCAATCATTTAAGGGTGAAGCCCTAGCATGGTGGAGGTCACTGATTCAAGCCTCTGGAAAAGTTCCGTTGTACAACATGACATGGGAGCAATTTGTTGCTCTTATCAAGGAGAATTACTGCCCTCAGCATGAGGTTGAAAAGATAGAGTCTGATTTTCTATCTCTGGTCATGAAGAACCTGGATTGCCAGGCTTACCTTACGAGCTTCAACACCATGTCAAGATTGGTTCCTTACCTTGTGACACCTGAACCGAAGAGGATAGCCCGTTTTATTGGGGGTCTGGCCCCAGAAATAAAAGCAAGTGTCAAGGCCTCTCGGCCCGCTACATTCAGATCAGTAGCTGACATATCTCTGTCCCTCACGCTGGACGCAGTTAGACAGAGATCACTGAGAAATGCGGATACCGAGAAGAGAAAGCGTGAAGATGATGGTTCACGACGCTCAGATAAGAAGCGAAAAGGAAGCAACGACCACAAGAAAGGGTCAGGATCCAAGAAGGGTGATCAACAATCGAGTGATAGACCCAAGTGCAAGGTTTGCAAGAAGCACCATTTTGGGAGGTGCAGGTTTGAGCAGAAATCCCAATCCCAGCCGAAGGCATGTGGGATTTGCAAGTCCTCTGAGCACAGGACTCTTGAGTGCAAGAAGCTGAAGGATGCAACTTGTTATAGTTGCAATGAAAAAGGGCATATCAAGACCAACTGCCCAAAACTGGCAAAGAAAGCTGAGGAAGGGAAAAAGACCAACGCCAGGGTCTTTCAAATGAATGTTCAGGAGGCCATCCAGAATGACAACGTCATAACCGGTACATTTCTCATTAATGATGTTTTCGTAAGAGTACTGTTTGATTCTGGAGCAGATAAATCCTTTGTAGATAATAAGTTTTGTGAGTTGTTAAGATTGCCTATTAAAGCCTTAAGTGTGAATTATGAGGTGGAATTAGCTGATGGGACCATGGAAACAGTTTCGACTGTGTTAGATGGATGTGTCATATCCATTAGGAACCACTCTTTTCCTTTGTCCTTGTTAACCTTTAAGTTAGCCGGTTTCGATGTAGTATTGGGTATGGATTGGTTATCGCATAACCAAGCCCAGATTGTGTGCAACAAGAAGCAAGTGGTGATCAAGACACCATCCGATGAACCGCTCACCATTCAGGGAGATACTCATCATGGATTGCCTGAGCAAGTGGCAATGCTAAAGGCATCCAGATGTTTGAAGAAAGGTTGTGTCATTTATATGGCACAGGTAACCATCGATGAGCAGAAGCCCAAGATAGAAGACATCCCCGTTATTTCGGAGTACCCCAAAGTTTGCCCAGAAGAACTACCTGGGTTGCCACCAGATAGACAAGTGGAATTCAGAATTGACATCGTTCCAGGAGCTGCACCTATCGCAAGAGTGCCTTATAGACTAGCACCAACAGAGATGAAGGAATTGAGGACGCAGCTAGATGAACTGTTAGCCAAAGGTTTTATTAGGCCTAGTTCGTCTCCATGGGGAGCGCCAATCTTGTTCGTCAAGAAGAAAGATGGTTCGATGCGTTTGTGCATCGATTACCGTGAGCTTAATAAGGTCACTATAAAGAATAGGTATCCTCTGCCCAGGATCGACGATCTGTTCGATCAGCTTCAAGGAGCGAGCTACTTTTCCAAGATTGATCTAAGGTCAGGCTACCATCAATTGAAGGTCAAGGACGAAGATGTACACAAAACTGCGTTTAGGACTTGTTATGGTCATTACGAGTTCCTAGTGATGCCTTTTGGGCTCACTAACGCACCTGCCGCATTCATGGATCACATGAATCGCGTGTGCAAGCCTTATCTGGATAAATTTGTCATCATCTTTATTGACGATATTCTCATCTACTCGAAGAATCGAGCCGACCATGAGAAGCATCTCTGTTGCATTCTGAAACTGCTTCATCAAGAAAAGCTCTATGCCAAATTTTCTAAGTGCGAGTTCTGGCTTCGAGAAGTCCAATTTCTTGGACATATTGTGAGTGAGCGTGGTATCCAAGTAGATCCCGCTAAGGTTGAAGCTGTCATGAACTGGCAAGAGCCGAGGACGCCTACGGAGATTCGCAGTTTCCTAGGACTGGAAGGATACTACAGACGCTTTATCGAGAACTTTTCGAGAATTGCAGCACCCCTGACTTTGCTGACTCGCAAGAATAGCAAGTTTAATTGGGGGCCTAAGCAGCAAGAATCCTTCGACATTTTGAAGCAGAAGTAGAGCAATGCACCTGTGTTGACATTGCCTGATGGAATTGAAGAGTTTGTAGTTTACTGTGATGCATCACACACCGGGATGGGTTGTGTGTTAATGCAAAAAGGCAAGGTCATTGCCTATGCTTCAAGACAGTTAAAAGTGCATGAGAAGAATTACACCACCCATGAGTTGGAGTTGGGTGCCGTTGTATTCGCACTTAAGCTTTGGAGGCATTACCTGTATGGAACTAAGTGTGTGATCTATTCTGATCACAAAAGCCTTCAGCATCTGTTCAATCAGAAGGATTTGATAATGAGTCAGCGACGCTGGATGGAAACTTTGTACAACTATGACTGTGAAATAAGATACCATCCAGGCAAGGCTAATGTAGTCGCAGATGCCTTGAGCAGAAAAGAAATAGTAAAGCCAATAAGGATCAATGCCAAGAGCATTGAAATCATGAATAGCTTGAATGAAAGGTTGTTAGCTGCACAGAAGGAAGCTGTGCTAGAAGCTAATTATCCTGAGGAAAAGTGTAACACCTCGGATTTTTGTGTCCAATGATGTGTTAACACGTGTCATTTGATTACACGTGGCATTGATATTAAATAAAGGACTAATTTTGACAAACCTTGAATGTATGTAAATTCGAGGGTTATAAATGTCAAACAAGGGTAAATATACTGTATGGTAACCCTAGATGGTGCTTGTACCTTCAAACGAATAAATCATGGATCGTGCGGAAACGAAACGCGGAAGAAAGTGAGAGATTACAAGCTACAGGGGTTAACTGTGTCAACATGTTTAATTATACCTCTGAGTGACCCTTTAACGTTCCCAAGGCTTTGTAACAGTATTATACGCTCACTAGAACATACTGTATAAATTCCGCGAAGTTCCGTTTTAAAACGAGAAAGTTATGATCGAATTCGTATAAGAAGGGTTAAAAGCGTCAATAATGAAAGTTAAGGCTTTCCGAATAATTAATAAACTAATCGGGGACTTAACAACGCGGGTAAATAACACGAGGTCCTTAGTTGTAAATAATCGAGGGCCAAACCGCAAAGTTACCCCTTCAAACCCGAAAGGTCAGGTTAATAATTACGAAAGATTTCGTTATTAATTACCAGATTCTCGTCATCATTACAAAAGATTTTAAAAACTTGAAAATCTAACCTCTCGCGACCCGCATTAAGTTTCGGGTTAAGTGAAAGCGGGCCGCGAGCCATCTAATTGTACGCGCCTGGATTTAAACTTCAGGCGGCCCGCGTTAAAACATGCATGGATCCTCCATGCGGGCCGCATGAGACGCCCAGATGCAGAAAGTTTGTAATTGCATGCCTTTTGAGCTTGTGAACGATCAAACATCGATAAATGAGGCATGGGCACCCTATACTCGACCCATAGCTCTATGGGACACCTGCCCATCATCCATGATCAGTATAGACCAATGTGGAATGATCTTGGAGCTCATTTTTCACTATAAATAACCATGTTGTGTTCATAATAATCACACAACTCAAAACACACTTCACTGATCATTCTAAGAGCTCTCAAGCATTCTTCTCTGCTCCCTAAGCAAGACACAACTTCTGTAAGTCGTTCACATCCATTGTGGTCTTGTATTTCCATAGATTTAGCTTATAAACCCAACCGTCGTAACTAACGGTTGTCATAGCGATAATTCACAAATGGTCCAGTGAATTGTCGGATCAAAAGTAGTTATGAGTTGGTATTTATGTGGGTGATAAACCCCTAAAAGGGTTCCCTCTGATCACCACTCTAACTATGTCAAATGTCGAGTCAAACGTGCACTTAAAAAGTCAACAGAAAGCTATTTTGCCGTTTTATACATAATCTGTAATGTATATGCTATGAAATCTGTTTTGACACTCATAAAACATGATATTAAGTATATAAACTTATTTACGCTCATTTGAATCGACCATTTGCTATATTGACTCGGTTCGGAGCCGAATGTCGCAAAAGTTTGACTTTTGCTTTGACTTCAGTTCTGACCCGTTTTAGTAAGGTATAGATATGCCTTAGGACTCTCTTAGGACCAGGTTTCATGATGGTATAACCCTCTGTGACCGGTTCATGATTTGTCCGAGTCTTTTACGCATTTCCGTTAATCGCCTAAAAGTTGACCGTAACGGCCTTTTAAAAATAAAACGAGTATTTCGGACACGTGAACGGACCATAACCTTGCTTATTAAATTATAAGCATGTCCTTAAAGTTTCACGTCAATCCGAGGTCTAGAATGAGAGTTATGCTAAATAGCGCATTTATAAGAAACTTTTGTAATAAACGGCGCAATTAGCATAACCCCTATCTAAACCAAGTTTCCGTCACCAAAAATTTTACCCACTGTTATAAAATAATATTTTTGGAATTTTAAAGATTTTTAATAATTTTTACCTTGCTCATAACCTGCGGTTATGGCTACGGTTCGGTAAATACCGAATATGCCCTTTTCGGCCAAAACTTGAGTTCTACAAGGTCTTTTGACCCGATTCCAGTTACTACTGATTTTAAATAATAAATAAGGTATCTTAGACTTTATAAACTGTTCGGGAAACTCAGATTTCCTGTAGAACTCGAAAAGCTCTTTAAAAATCTTTAAAATGACCGGAAAACCCCTACGGGGCGTAATGTTAACTTAGACTCGTTACGGGCATCACGGTAGGTATCCTACTGATACCACAACCTCTTTAAGGCATATTGACTTAGGAAATAAGCGTAAGACTCTCATGGTTAACCGTTTCGCCTATTGCGCGCACGGTTCGGCTTATGAAATTAGTTTTCATAAATTAGCCGATACGGGTCAAACTATATTATTTTGACCCCAAAATACAGAGTGTGAACATTGAACCCATATAAAACAAGTCTCTGAACTTGTTTGGGGCAGAATCACATTCCATTCTCGGTTTTCGCCTTTCACGCGATTAAACCATATCTATATATCGGAACCAACCGGTCTAGGCTACGGCTAATATAAAGACCCGTTAGGATTCTAAGAGGTTAATTAAAACCTTCGTTCCAGATTAGGAGCCCCAGTAAAAGCTATCGGTGATTTAATCAAATTAAGGAATATACTTGCAAAGGTAAATACTTTTAACTTATTTCCCCTATATGGGCTTGGGATACGGTATAATATTTACCGCTTGATTGAGCATCATATCTTCCATCGCTTAGGTGGTTAATTAAATATTATGATCGGCTCATTTAAACAGTTTTGTTTCTTAAAAGCCTTTGGGGGGTTAATGACCGTTGTCCCGGATATCCTTGGCATCATTTTACGAAATGGCCACGACCTCGACATCCCGGTGTAGGCGTACACCCGGTATATATTGTCGACATTTAATTAAAAGACGTAGCCGTTGGTTTCTACACTACGGTTTTACGCAATGTGGTGTGTCTATTAATCTTTAACCCGGCACGATCCGGGCTACTGAACGCATAAAAGAACATGTAATACGTTCACAAGATTTTAATAATTTTCCCAAGTTATAAAAGAGTTTGTGCCTTGTGCATTCAAATCAATTTTAATAAACATTTTCAAATGTGTCAGTTGAATGTATTTACCAGTGTAAACTGACGTATTTTTCCCCAAAAGATTAAGTGCAGGTACTATACGAAATGGGCTGGTAATAGCTTCCTAGGCATCATGATTAGTCTCGCAAACTCGATGCTGTATCCGAATGAACAATATTTTATTATTATTTTGATCCGCTGTGGATACATTCGACTTCTGTAATACATTTGATATTACCACCAGAGGTTGAAGTATATATTTATCTTTAAAGCTTTCACTGTGCATTTATATAATTGTGTGGTTTGACTATATTGTTGCCAACTACGTCACGGTAATCCCCCACCGGGCCCACCGGTGATACACGTGGAAATCGGGGTGTGACAGGTTGGTATCAGAGCCAACATTGAGTGAATTAAACACTATCCTATTGTGTTTAATCTCAATGACACAATTGCACATACTTGAGTCTAGACAAGAACTTAGGACAAATTCGAATTGTTATTCCAATTTTGTCTTTTTCTTTTATTATTGGTATTTAAAGTTTTATAAAGCGGGAAACATGCCGCCAGTGATATTCCGAGGAAGAGGAAGGGGAAGAAGAGGCAGAGGAGAGATCGTTACTCATCACGATCACGAAGCCGGACCTTCTGGTACGTGAGCTCCTTCGACTACAAGGAGTGAAGAACCGCAGAGGCGAAGAGACCTTTACGAACCTGCGAGGCATTCCACCTCGCACAGCTCGACGCCATCGTACCGGCACTCATTCGCGCCAAATTCAGAGAATGATCCCAACAACCCACAACCTTCCTTCATACCGCTACAACGTTCGGTATCGCACCGGAATTATGACGACCCTACTCCATACTTCATAGGTCAGTTTAACCCAGCTGACTACATACAGGAACCTTCAGGCTTTG
Organism: Helianthus annuus; assembly: GCF_002127325.2. Taxonomy (NCBI): domain Eukaryota; kingdom Viridiplantae; phylum Streptophyta; class Magnoliopsida; order Asterales; family Asteraceae; genus Helianthus; species Helianthus annuus. The sequence goes on along the minus strand of NC_035436.2, from coordinate 47,646,132 downwards.
TTCCATTAGGGCCACAAGATCACTTCTCCGAAGACCATATGGATGAAGATACTGATCCAACAGAACCTGCTCGTGGTACGCCCACGCATCCGATAGAAGTCTCTGACGGGTCATCCTTCCATGGCACACCCTATCAGGGACCAGATAGTTTCCAAGCGTTGTTCGACCGTCATGAGTGGTACTACACACCACCTCAACAGACATCACAACAACCGCGACATCCACAGGATCCCTCTGAGGATTCACGCTTACGCTTTGTGGCAGTTACGCCACCACCTCCACCACCGGCGCAACCAGTAATGCCTGATCCGCCAAGGCGTAGGAGGACAAATGCTCATATGTCCGCACGAGGAGGAGGGGGTATCCACTTCAGCACCCCTCGACACTCTAGTAGTAGCCACTATCCGCCACTACAAGAAGAAGGACCTTCAAGTCCTATACAGGAGGCGAACTCCGCACCAGCTGCACCAAATTCGCCGCCATTTGGGTATGACCAACCCATACCTGCTTACACGGGTCCAACGACTTACAACCCGTTTGAACCGTCGCAAGCACATTACAACTACAATTATGAGCGCGACCCATATGTGGTGTCGGCTAGATATAATGCACGCTACCCTGACGGAGCTCATGGGAACATGGGAGCACCGGACTACTCAGCTCATGGGTATCCAATACCTCCCAGACCTCCAGTTCCGCAACAAGTGCCACAACCACGATTCTCTCCTCCTAAACGGGAAGAGATACTCCATCGACTAGATCGTGTGGAGAGAGAGTTCGAGGAAGAGAAAAAGAGCCACCGAGGATTTCTCAAAGGCTTGGCGAACCTACTAAAGGGCAAAAAGAAGAAACGTGACCACTAGCCCTTAATAGTTGTACTAATGTAATTTCTACTTTGAAATAAGTCCCTGCGTGGACACTTATCGTATTTCAGTCCCTACGTGGACTTATCTTTTAGTCCTTGCATGGACACTTATTTTATGTTAGTCCCTGCGTGGACTTGTCACTTATTTTAAACCTCTATGGAGGTATGTACTATTTGAAAGACCCATTTAGGGCAATATGTGATTGTATTCGAGATTATGGAATGTATGTTATGAGTTTTGTTTTAATATGTATGAAATAAATCAAAACCATTCCTTTTAAATTGATCTGCCTAAATAAAGAATCTTACGAGTGAAACCTAGCCTGGTGTCTTTTAAGATCCGGCCAAGATGGTAGGACTTAATTAAAAGATTCAGATTCCCTGTTAACCGCTGCAAGCATGTTAACAATCATGGCAGATGTGATTCGTTAAAATCACGCGCGTCATTCTTATACAATAATCCTTTAAGGATTTCAAAACCCAACTAAATGATTTATAAATCGTGGGTTAAATCACCAATGAAGGTGATCAACCTTATTTAAAACATCCATTAGTGATGTAGTGCCTACGGGCCAATCTTATTAAAACATCCATTAGTGATGTAGTGCCTACGGGCCAAATTTTATTAAAACATCCATTAAGTGATGTAGTGCCTACGGGCCAACCATATTAAAACATCCATTAGAGGTGTAGTGCCTATGGGCCGTAATAATTGTCTTATAAAGACAAAAGACAGTGGTGGTCTATGACTCCCTGCCAAAAAGGGGTAAGAGAACTACGGTTCAAACCTCTATGCCTTTGATTCTCTGAAATCTCGGCTAATATTATAAAACATCCTCGTGATTAGGCTATATGCCGCCAATATTATTGTTATAGCTAAATTAGGATGTATTCAAATCCTAAAGCTAAGTGAGTAATAAGTTAACCAAATATGGTCTCTGTTACCATGGTTAACGAATTGTCATAAAAGACAATTCCATAATAAGCTTCTAAATAAAATTTTGTTATCTTCTGTAACAGATTCAAGTTGCAATGGCGGATCCCAATGGAGAGAATAGCCATACTAATGAAGATGACTACGACAATGCGCCAGTGCATTTGACAGGCGCACAGTTAAAGGCTCTAATTGACAATGTTGTTCAGGCAGCTCTGGATCGTCAATATACTGAGTCCCAAGGCAGAACCGTATCAAAACCACCCTCCAAACCAAAGTCACAATCCAAACCACTCTCCAAACCCAAGAAAGATAACGATAATCACTCGTCCACTGAGAATAGTATTCATCGTGAACGAGAGTATACTGATGCGTCCGGTGCTAAGGGTTGCACCTACAAGTACTTCGTGTCTTGTAAGCCCCGGGAATTCACAGGGGAGAAGGGTGCTGTTGATTGTATCACCTGGCTGGATGAGATGGACACTATTGTGGACATCAGTGGGTGTGCGGAGAAGGATGTGGTGAAATTTGTGTCACAATCATTTAAGGGCGAGGCCCTAGCATGGTGGAGAGCGTTGGTACAGGCATCCGGTAAGTCTGCTCTATACAAGATGACATGGGAGGAATTTATTGCTCTCATTAAGGAAAACTACTGTCCTCAGCATGAGGTAGAGAAAATTGAGTCTGACTTTGTGTCACTGGTAATGACAAACCTGGACTGCCAGGCCTATTTGACGAGCTTCAATACGATCTCTCGCCTGGTCCCTTACCTTGTGACACCAGAGTCCAGACGAATCGCCCGTTTCATTGGGGGCTTAGAGCTTGCGATAAAGGCGAGTGTAAAGGCCTCTCGGCCGACGACCTTCAGGTCAGTAACTGACCTCTCCTTGTCTCTCACTTTAGATGCTGTCCGTCTGAGGACGCTAAGGAGCAAGGAGGCAGAAAAGAGGAAACGTGAGGACGACACCTCACGAAGGTCAGGAAAGAAACACCGTGGAAACGGTGATGGCAAAAGAGGGGCGGAAGCAAAGAAAGATGGCCAAGCTGGAGAAAGGCCCAAATGCAAAGTCTGCCAGAAACCCCATTCTGGAAAATGTAGGTTTGGGTCGAATTCACAGTCCCAGCCAAAGTCTTTTGCCTGTGGACTATGCAAGTCCAAGGACCATAAGACGGTGGACTACAAGAAAATCAAGGATGCAACATGCTATGGTTGCAACGAAAAGGGGCATATCAAGAGTAACTGCCCTAAGAATGCCAGGAAGGCGGAGGAGACCAAAAAGACAAATGCGAGAGTCTTCCGCATGGATGCAAAGGAGGCTGTGCTGAATGACAATGTGCTTACAGGTACTTTTCTCGTAAATAATATATTTGCAAGAGTACTTTTCGATTCAGGCGCCGATAAATCCTTTGTAGACCAAAAATTTTGCAAACTATTAAATATGCCTATCAAAACCCTAGATGTGAAATACGAGGTAGAGTTAGCAGACGGCACGATAGAAACCGTCTCCACTATTCTAGAGGGATGTGAAATGTCCATTAAGAACCATTCTTTTCCTCTATCTCTACTTCCCTTCAATCTAGCGGGTTTCGACATAGTCCTAGGCATGGACTGGTTATCCCGTAATCAGGCCCAAATCATTTGCGGCAAAAGGCATATAGTATTAAAGACTCCGAGTGGTGAATCGCTTACCATTCGAGGAGATACGCAGTACGGATTGCCCGAGGACATATCTATGCTCAAAGCTTCTAGGTGTTTGAACAGAGGCTGTGTCATTTACATGGCTCAGGTGATAATTGAAGAGCCTAAGCCGAAGATAGAGGATCTTCCTGTTATTTCTGAATATCCCGAGGTTTTCCCCGAAGAACTACCTGGTTTACCACCAGATAGACAAGTGGAATTCAGAATAGATATCATTCCTGGAGCAGCTCCTATAGCTAGAGCGCCCTACAGGCTAGCTCCGACGGAAATGAAGGAATTAAGGACCCAGTTGGATGAACTATTGGCAAAAGGTTTTATCAGACCTAGTTCGTCTCCCTGGGGAGCACCTGTCCTGTTTGTAAAGAAGAAGGACGGATCGATGCGTTTGTGCATCGATTACCGAGAGCTAAACAAAGTTACCATAAAGAATAGATATCCTTTACCAAGGATCGACGATCTGTTCGATCAGCTGCAAGGAGCAAGCTATTTCTCGAAGATCGACTTGAGGTCGGGCTATCATCAGCTAAGGGTCAGAGATGAAGATGTACATAAGACCGCATTTAGGACTCGCTATGGTCATTACGAGTTCCTAGTGATGCCTTTTGGGCTCACAAATGCACCGGCTGCGTTCATGGATCTCATGAATCGCGTCTGCAAGCCGTATTTGGACAAATTTGTCATCGTCTTCATCGACGATATTCTTATATATTCCAAAAGCCAAGCTGACCACGAGAAGCACCTCCGTTGCATTCTCGAATTACTACAGCGTGAGAAACTCTACGCCAAATTCTCGAAATGCGAATTTTGGCTACGAGAGGTTCAATTTTTGGGTCACGTTGTAAGTGAGCGTGGTATCCAGGTGGATCCCGCTAAGGTAGAGGCAGTCATGAATTGGCAAGAGCCAAGGACGCCTACCGAAATTCGTAGTTTCCTGGGGTTAGCAGGATACTACAGGAGGTTTATTGAGAATTTTTCGAGGATTGCTGCGCCCTTGACTTCCTTAACCAAGAAGAAAGAAAAATTTATTTGGGGCCCAAAGCAGCAAGAGTCCTTCGAAGTTCTGAAGCAGAAGCTAAGCAACGCACCTGTGTTGACACTACCTGAAGGTACAGATGAATTCGTAGTTTACTGCGATGCATCACACACAGGCATGGGGTGTGTGCTTATGCAGAGGGGCAAGGTGATTGCCTATGCTTCAAGACAACTAAAGGTGCACGAAAAGAATTACACCACCCATGACTTGGAGTTGGGTGCCGTTGTATTTGCACTGAAATTGTGGAGGCATTACCTTTATGGTATTAAATTTATGATTTATTCTGATCACAAAAGCCTCCAGCACCTGTTCAACTAGAAGGAGTTGAACATGAGGCAGCGCCGTTGGATGGAAACCTTGAATGACTATGATTGCGAGATCAGGTACCATCCCGGCAAGGCGAATGTAGTCGCTGATGCCCTGAGCAGAAAAGAAAGGGTGAAACCTATTCGAATCAATGCCAAGAGCATTGAGGTCAAGAACAATTTAATTGAAAGGATATTAGCTGCACAGTGAGAGGCTGTGTTGGAAACTAATTATCCTAATGAAAAGTTAGGAGTAACTGAGGAGCAGTTGACTCTTAGCAAGGATGGAATCCTTAGACTGAACGGACGTATATGGGTTCCGATTTATGGAGGACTACGAGATGTTATCCTCCAGGAAGCCCATAGTTCCAAATATTCAGTCCATCCTGGAGCAGACAAGATGTATCAAGATTTAAAGGCAAACTATTGGTGGATAGGCTTGAAAAAGTCTGTGGCCGCCCATGTAGCAAAGTGCTTGACTTGTGCTCAAGTCAAAGCCGAGCACCAAAAGCCGTCTAGCTTGCTACAACAGCCTGAGCTTCCCGAGTGGAAGTGGGAATGCGTAACTATGGACTTCATAACCAAGTTACCAAAAACCAGGAAAGGAAACGATACAATATGGATTATAGTCGATAGGTTGACTAAATCAGCTCATTTTCTACCCATCAAGGAGACATATAGCTCCGATATGTTAGCCCAACTTTATGTTGATAAGATTGTAGCCTTACACGGCATACCTGTGTCTATTATCTCCGACAGGGATACTAGATACACGTCTCATTTCTGGAAGAGTTTCCAGCAATCTTTGGGCACGCGTTTGAACTTCAGTACGGCTTACCATCCACAGACGGACGGTCAGAGTGAGCGTACCATTCAAACGTTAGAAGACATGCTACGCGCGTGTGCAATCGATTTAGGTGGTAACTGGGATAAGAACCTACCCCTAATCGAATTCTCCTACAATAATAGCTACCATACCAGCATAAAGGCTGCGCCTTTCGAGGCATTATACGGTAGGAAATGTAGATCGCCTGTTTGTTGGGCGGAAGTAGGAGAGGTCCAATTATCAGGATCAGAGATTGTTTTCCAGACAACGGACAAGATTGTCCAGATTCGGGAACGTCTCAAGGCTGCCAGAGATAGGCAGAAAAGTTACGCTGATCCAAAGCGTAAGGATATTCACTTCGAAGTAGGTGAAAAAGTGTTGCTTAGAGTATCACCCTAGAAGGGGGTGATGCGTTTCGGCAAGAAAGGCAAACTGAGTCCGAGATACATAGGTTCTTTTGAGGTCATTGAACGTGTCGGGTCGATCGCCTATAAGTTGAACTTGCCTGAAGAGCTCAATGGAATTCACAATGTGTTCCACATCTGCAATCTCAAAAAGTGCTTCGCCGATGAATCATTGGTGATTCCACACACAGATGTGCATATAGATGAGAGCTTAAAGTTTGTAGAAAAACCTTTGTCGATTGAAGATCGACAGGTGAAGAAGCTTCGAAGAAAGCACGTACCGATTGTAAAGGTCAAATGGGATGCTCGTAGAGGTCCCGAATATACGTGGGAAGTCGAAGCCACAATGAAAGAAAAGTACCCCTATTTATTTGAGTAAATCTCGGGTCGAGATTTATATTAAGGGGGTGAGGATGTAACACCTCGAATTTTTGTGTCCAATGATGTGTTAACACGTGTCATTTGATTACACGTGGCATTGATATTAAATAAAGGACTAATTTTGACAAACCTTGAATGTATGTAAATTCGAGGGTTATAGATGTCAAACAAGGGTAAATATACTGTATGGTAACCCTAGATGGTGCTTGTACCTTCAAACGAATAAATCATGGATCGTGCGGAAACGAAACGCGGAAGAAAGTGAGAGATTACAAGCTACATGGGTTAACTGTGTCAACATGTTTAATTATACCTCTGAGTGACCCTTTAACGTTCCCAAGGCTTTGTAACAGTATTATATGCTCACTAGAACATACTGTATAAATTCCGCGAAGTTCCGTTTTAAAACGAGAAAGTTATGATCGAATTCGTATAAGAAGGGTTAAAAGCGTCAATAATGAAAGTTAAGGCTTTCCGAATAATTAATAAACTAATCGGGGACTTAACAACGCGGGTAAATAACACGAGGTCCTTAGTTGTAAATAATCGAGGGCCAAACCGCAAAGTTACCCCTTCAAACCCGAAAGGTCAGGTTAATAATTACGAAAGATTTCGTTATTAATTACCAGATTCTCGTCATCATTACAAAAGATTTTAAAAACTTGAAAATCTAACCTCTCGCGACCCGCATTAAGTTTCGGGTTAAGTGAAAGCGGGCCGCGAGCCATCTAATTGTACGCGCCTGGATTTAAACTTCAGGCGGCCCGCGTTAAAACATGCATGGATCCTCCATGCGGGCCGCATGAGACGCCCAGATGCAGAAAGTTTGTAATTGCATGCCTTTTGAGCTTGTGAATGATCAAACATCGATAAATGAGGCATGGGCACCCCATACTCGACCCATAGCTCTATGGGACACGTGCCCATCATCCATGATCAGTATAGACCAATGTGGAATGATCTTGGAGCTCATTTTTCACTATAAATAACCATGTTGTGTTCATAACAATCACACAACTCAAAACACACTTCACTGATCATTCTAAGAGCTCTCAAGCATTCTTCTCTGCTCCCTAAGCAAGACACAACTTCTGTAAGTCGTTCACATCCATTGTCGTCTTGTATTTCCATAGATTTAGCTTATAAACCCAACCGTCGTAACTAACGGTTGTCATAGCGATAATTCACAAATGGTCCAGTGAATTGTTGGATCAAAAGTAGTTATGAGTTGGTATTTATGTGGGTGATAAACCCCTAAAAGGGTTCCCTCTGATCACCACTCTAACTATGTCAAATGTCGAGTCAAACGTGCACTTAAAAAGTCAACAGAAAGCTATTTTGCCGTTTTATACATAATCTGTAATGTATATGCTATGAAAGCTGTTTTGACACTCATAAAACATGATATTAAGTATATAAACTTGTTTACGCTCATTTGAATCGACCATTTGCTATATTGACCCGGTTCGGAGCCGAATGTCGCAAAAGTTTGACTTTTGCTTTGACTTCAGTTCTGAACCGTTTTAGTAAGGTATAGATATGCCTTAGGACTCTCTTAGGACCAGGTTTCATGATGGTATAACCCTCTGTGACCGGTTCATGATTTGTCCGAGTCTTTTACGCATTTCCGTTAATCGCCTAAAAGTTGACCGTAACGGCCTTTTAAAAATAAAACGAGTATTTCGGACACGTGAACGGACCATAACCTTGCTTATTAAATTATAAGCATGTCCTTAAAGTTTCACGTCAATCCGAGGTCTAGAATGAGAGTTATGCTAAATAGCGCATTTATAAGAAACTTTTGTAATAAACGGCGCAATTAGCATAACCCCTATCTAAACCAAGTTTCCGTCACCAAAACTTTTACCCACTGTTATAAAATAATATTTTTGGAATTTTAAAGATTTTTAATAATTTTTACCTTGCTCATAACCTGCGGTTATGGCTACGGTTCGGTAAATACCGAATATGCCCTTTTCGGCCAAAACTTGAGTTCTACAAGGTCTTTTGACCCGATTCCAGTTACTACTGATTTTAAGTAATAAATAAGGTATTTTAGACTTTATAAACTGTTCGGGAAACTCAGATTTCCTGTAGAACTCGAAAAGCTCTTTAAAAATCTTTAAAATGACCGGAAAACCCCTACGGGGCGTAATGTTAACTTAGACTCGTTACGGGCATCACGGTAGGTATCCTACTGATACCACAACCTCTTTAAGGCATATTGACTTAGGAAATAAGCGTAAGACTCTCATGGTTAACCGTTTCGCCTATTGCGCGCACGGTTCGGCTTATGAAACTAGTTTTCATAAATTAGCCGATACGGGTCAAACTATATTATTTTGACCCCAAAATACAGAGTGTGAACATTGAACCCATATAAAACAAGTCTCTGAACTTGTTTGGGGCAGAATCACATTCCATTCTCGGTTTTCGCCTTTCACGCGATTAAACCATATCTATATATCGGAACCAACCGGTCTAGGCTACGGCTAATATAAAGACCCGTTAGGATTCTAAGAGGTTAATTAAAACCTTCGTTCCAGATTAGGAGCCCCAGTAAAAGCTATCGGTGATTTAATCAAATTAAGGAATATACTTGCAAAGGTAAATACTTTTAACTTATTTCCCCTATATGGGCTTGGGATACGGTATAATATTTACCGCTTGATTGAGCATCATATCTTCCATCGCTTAGGTGGTTAATTAAATATTATGATCGGCTCATTTAAACAGTTTTGTTTCTTAAAAGCCTTTGGGGGGTTAATGACCGTTGTCCCGGATATCCTTGGCATCATTTTACGAAATGGCCACGACCTCGACATCCCGGTGTAGGCGTACACCCGGTATATATTGTCGACATTTAATTAAAAGACGTAGCCGTTGGTTTCTACACTACGGTTTTACGCAATGTGGTGTGTCTATTAATCTTTAACCCGGCATGATCTGGGCTACTGAACGCATAAAAGAACATGTAATACGTTCACAAGATTTTAATAATTTTCCCAAGTTATAAAAGAGTTTGTGCCTTGTGCATTCAAATCAATTTTAATAAACATTTTCAAATGTGTCAGTTGAATGTATTTACCAGTGTAAACTGACGTATTTTTCCCCAAAAGATTAAGTGCAGGTACTATACGAAATGGGCTGGTAATAGCTTCCTAGGCATCACGATTAGTCTCGCAAACTCGATGCCGTATCTGAATGAACAATATTTTATTATTATTTTGATCCGCTGTGGATACATTCGACTTCTGTAATACATTTGATATTACCACCAGAGGTTGAAGTATATATTTATCTTTAAAGCTTCCGCTGTGCATTTATATAATTGTGTGGTTTGACTATATTGTTGCCAACTACGTCACGGTAATCCCCCACCGGGCCCACCGGTGATACACGTGGAAATCGGGGTGTGACAAAAAGTTAGGAGTGACTGAAGAGCAGTTATCCTATGCTAAAGACGGAATTTTAAGGTTAAATGGAAGGATATGGGTTCCTGTTTATGGAGGTCTTCGGGACGTCATCCTTCAGGAAGCCCACAGTTCCAAATATTCCGTTCATCCTGTAGCTGATAAGATGTACCAGGATTTGAAGGCAAATTATTGGTGGATAGGCTTGAAGAAGTCTATGGCTGCCTATGTAGCTAAATGTCTGACGTGTGCTCAAGTCAAGGCTGAGCATCAGAAGCCGTCAGGTTTAATACAACAGCCTGAATTTCCCACTTGGAAATAGGAAATGGTGACGATGGATTTCATCACCAAGTTGCCAAAGACGCAGAAAGGAAATGATACTATATGGGTCATAGTTGACAGACTGACCAAGTCAGCTCATTTCCTACCCATTAAGGAGACTTACAGTTCAGACATGTTGGCCCAACTGTATGTTGATAAAATCGTGTCCCTGCATGGGGTACCAGTATCTATTATCTCTGATAGGGATACTAGATACACATCTCATTTTTGGAAAAGTTTCCAACAGTCTCTGGGCACGCAATTAAATTTTAGTACGGCTTACCATCCTCAGACGGATGGGCAAAGTGAGCGTACCATCCAGACCTTGGAAGACATGCTTCGTGCATGTGTGTTTGATTTAGGAGGTAGTTGGGATAGGCACCTACCTTTGGTCGAGTTCTCCTACAACAATAGCTATCATACTAGCATTCAGGCTGCGCCTTTTGAGGCATTATATGGTAGGAAGTGCAGAACGCCTATTTGTTGGGCAGAAGTAGGAGACACTCAATTATCAGGTCCTGATTTAGTCTTTGAGACAACGGACAAGATTTTCCAGCTCAGCGACCGCCTAAAAGGTGCCCGAGATAGGCAGAAGAGCTATGCTGATAAAAGGCGAAAACCCCTCAAGTTCGAGGTTGGTGATAAAGTTTTGCTCAAAGAATCACCCTGGAAGGGGGTGATGCGATTTGGTAAGAAAGGTAAGTTAAGCCCAAGGTATATAGGACCATTCAAGATCATCGAATGTATTGGGTCAGTGGCTTACAAGTTAAACTTACCTGAAGAGCTCAGCGGTATTCACAATGTGTTCCACGTCTGCAATCTGAAGAAATGTCTAGCTGATGAATCACTAGTCATACCACACACAGATGTGCACATAGATGAGAGCTTGAAATTTGTGGAAAAACCTGTGTCGATTGAGGATCGACAGGTAAAGAAGCTTCGAAGGAAGCATGTGCCTATTGTCAAGGTCAAATGGGATGCCCGTAGAGGTCCCGAATATACGTGGGAGTTAGAGTCCGCAATGAAAGAAAAATACCCTCAATTGTTTTAGTAAATCTCGAGGTCGAGATTTCTTTTAAGGGGGTAAGGATGTAACACCTCGGAAATTCCTGTCCAAGAAAATAAAGACACGTGTCATGTGGGACAAACGTGTCAGGAACCCGGATCAAATAAAGAAGTATGGTAGGATTAAAAAGGGCGTTATGTTATTAAAATACCTCTGAACGACCCAAGGGTGACATGTTATTAAAACACCTCTGAGCGACCCAAATTATAAATCCCAAGATCCTTAAATCGTTATGATAAACGTCTAGCCGGTTGTTTCTAAATAAATAAAATTCCATCCTTTATATGGAAATTGGGTCTTTGGGAATGTTACTACAAAACTCTAATTTAAATTCTGGATTTAAAAGAAGTTGAAATAAGTTTATAAGTCATGTTCAACCATTATGAGAATCCAAGAAGAATTCTTGGTATTTCCATCAACTTTAACTTCCCATAAGAATCCAAGGTATAGTGAAAATATGTAAGGGGCATGCAAGCATGCAATGGTTGAGCAAAAGGACCCACAACTGAAAAAGATGGCATGACATTCGGAGTTTCAAAGTTGCATGGTCAAGATTTAGAAGTTTGTAAAATTTTTGGCTTCTGGCCATCGGTTACGGACCGTGTGGCTTTAAGCTTACGGTCTGTAATGTGCATGTCTGGGCGATTTCAGCAAAGGTCGGTTACGGACCGCAACCATTTCAGCATACGGTCCGCAAGAGCTGCATACGGACCGCAAGAGCTCAGGCTTACGGTCCGTAAGCCTGTCGCTGGTAGCAGAAAATGGACAGCTGCCTGTTCAGCCTGTTGCACCGCCTTATTGTTATGGTTTTCGAAACCAGGGAATTGCTAGGCAGTATTTAGCCTATTAGGGATACATGGGATCTTGTAACCATCCTAGACTTGCATGTCTTGATCTTGAGCTCATTTGTTCACTATATAAGGAGCTTTAGTTGTAAACATTAGACTTGCCCCCTTGGAACTTTTGTTCAAGACTTCTCTGGAGCTCTCTGGACAGCAAGCAACCTTCTTAGTGATCTCTAGCAGTAATTAGGACTCTTGTAAGTGTCCTTAACCTCCCTTAATTCAATTTAGCTTAGTTAATTAGCTAAAAGTCAAACCATCGTAATTAAGGTTTAACTTCGAGATTAGTCAATAATTACTCAGTAATATCTCGAATTAAAAATACCTATAAGTAGGTAACTATGTGGGTAACAAACCCTTAAAAGGGTATTTCCAGGTTCCCACTCTAACCATGATAATTGTCGAGTCAAAGCTTACTTTAAAAAGTCAACAGAATACTTAAATCCAAATTAACACATAATTAGCAATGTAGGATACATGCAACCTGTTTGATCATTAATATAACTTGGTAACTAATGTAAGAACATGTCCCAACATGTTTAACTCGACAATTTTCTGTTTAGACCCGGTTTGGAACCGAAAGTCGCATAGTTTGACTTTCGCTTTGACTTTCAGTTCTGACCCGTTTTAGCCAAGTTTAGGATTGCCTTAAAGCTTCTTTTGGACCTAGTTACATGTTAGTATAACCCTCTGTGATTATACAGCTTGGTTCACTAGTTGTCTAATTATTATGCAAGTTTCCGTTAAATGCCCATATGTTGACCTTTATGCCCAAATGTCCATAAAGTGTGATTTTTGAAAATATAAAAGGGTAGACATCTTAGTTACTGGATTATAAACTTGTACCTAAAATTTGACATCAGTTTGAGGTCTAGATTAAGAGTTATGCTCATTAGCGTAATTAGAAGCTTTCTTAGTAATTAAAAAGCATAATTAGCATGTAGCCTATCTAAACCCAAATTTTAATATCAAACTTTATAACCAATGATATATAATAATATTTTGGGATTTTTAGAGATTTTTATTTATTTTTAGGCTGAGCATAACTTAGAGTTCTAAGCTTAATTCGGTTATTGTCGGTTATGCCCTTTTAGGCTATAAAATGAGTTTTATAAATCCTTTTGACCCCAAACCTTTTTCTATTATGTTAAATATAATATTTTGAGCCTTCTGGAATTATAAAAATATCAGCTTTTCTTTCAAAACCCGGAAATGGCTCCAAATCGCCTTTTTAGGCATTTTTACGATATAATATGTATCAAAACTAGTTTATATATATATGAATTGATACCTACTGAGATATTCAGTAAATTTCTATATTATAACAGTAAACTAAAGTTCCAAACTCAGGTTTCCAGTTTTGACCTTTTAAACTTATGTGAAATTACCAAAATGCCCTTTCAGTGCATAAGATGGTTATGATTTATAAAATTCACATATATATGATATTATACTGTTATAACATAGTAAATTAAGTATATTTACTGATTTATTCAGATATGTAACTCAGGTTACTGGTTTAACTCTTTTATACCCTTTAAAATGACCAAAATGCCCTTATGAGGCATAATGTGAGTTTAAAATTACTTTGGGCATAATAGGAGATACCTTGCTGATATCCCAACATATTTAGTGCATATAACCTCAAGAAACTTGTATATGATCTATATAGTTACCCGTTACGCACTTTCGAGTTCGGATCGGCTTATGTAACTAGTTTACGCATATTATACAAGTCTCCAAACTTGTTGGGTCTAAATCACATTCCTTCCCAGTTGTCGCCTTTCATGCGATTACACCGTATTTATCCTTTGAAACTAACCGGTCTAAGCTTAGGCTAAATTAAAGACCCGTTAGGATTCTAATAGGTTATTATAAACCTTCGTTCCAGAATAGGAGATCTAGTAAAAGATACGTGCACTTGCTTGTTGTGGTTATTACTTGCTCAGGTAAATACTTTTAACTTATTTTCCCTTATACGGGCTTAGGGTACGGTATATAAAATACCGCTTGGTCGGGCATTTGACCTTAATTGATTAGTGGTTAAGTATTATCAAGATGACCCGTTTGAAAATTGGTTTTTGTTTGTTTTACGCCTTTGGGAGTTTAATGACCATGTCCCGGATATCCTTGGCATCATTCATGAAATGGCCACGACCTTGACACGCGGGTGTAGGCGTACACCCGACAATGTGTCCATATTTATTAATGTATAACCGTTGGTTTCCCGCCGCGGATTTATACTATGTGGTGTGTCTATTAATCTTAAACCCAGCACGGACCGGGCGACTGAACGCGAAACAAACATGTAATTCTTTTACAAGTTTAAATTTGATTAATTATCCCAAGTTATAAAAAGTTTTGTGCCATGTGCATTCAAATCAATTTTTAAAACCTTTTTAAAATGAGCCAGTTAAATTGTATTTACCAGTGTAAACTGACGTATTTTCCCCGAAAAGATTAAGTGCAGGTTCTACACGTAATAGGCTGGCTACTCCTTAGCATCGTTAGAGTCTCGCAAGCTTGGACGCCATTTATCTGTTGAACAGTTCTCCTTTTTGTGTTGATCCGCCTGTGGATCTATTTCAGCTACATTGTGATACTCGGATATTACTGTTTGTTTGGTTGAAATAAATCTATCTTTTTGCTTCCGTTGTGCATTTATAATTTGTGTTGTTTGACTATGATAATATCAACTACGTCACGATACTCCCCCACCGGGCCCACCGGTGACACGTGGAAATTAGGGGTGTGACAGTAATACTTTTTATTTTTAATCTTTTCGTACTTTTTATTTGGTTATGTATTAATGACTTTAATAACTAGTTTCTTATGTTGAAGGTGAGTCTTCCTTATCATTTGTCCATGGTGTCTTGGCGTTATTTACTATCTATATAAAATAAAAGATTTACACCATTCATATCTCCACGGTCTATATGGAGATATGTTGGCTACCTGGTCGGGGGTTAAGGGAATGGTTTGGTAAGAGTCTTGCCTTGTTCAGTGTATAGATCCTACAAGGACCTGGGTCAAGCTTAGTAGGATCTCCTTCAATACCCACTGGTATTGTATGGCGGGGGCCCGAATTTCTTGATCCCCTCATATGTAAACTACTATTAATATATTAACCCAGCTACTTAGGACTGTATCCCTGCTGACTCAGACTACTTAGCCGAGGGTAACGTCACCTTCAAAAGAGGGGCCTACCACATTACGCATTAATATCTTAATTAATTATCTTTCAATAATCCAACCCTTTAGGATTGTATCCTTGCTGACTCAAACTACTGGGTTGAGGGTAACGTCACCTTCAAAAGAGGGGCCTACTACAATAACTAAGATAATCTCTTAAAAAGTGCAAAAGTGCGGAAATAATCAAAGGTTACACTAAAGGCGAGTCGGATCCAAGTGATTTATCTTGTCTATCTGTTTTTACTTTTATTTTTTTTATTTTCAGCATTTTTAGTTTTTTTTTTTATTTTCTAGTTTAAAACCTTTTTTAAACTTTTGATTTGATTAGACATTGAGGATAAACCGATATTAAAAGCTCTTGTGTCCTTGGACGACCTCGGTATCTTACCAACACTATACTACGCTCACGATGGGTGCACTTGCCCATATGTGTGTTTGGTGTTAGTAAATATAGTGTTTTATAAATTTAAAATTTGACTAAAGTGGTTAAAAAGGGCTAAAAATATACATAAAAGCCTATAACACACGACACGCATCACTTGTTGTCTCTTAAACTGTTGGAGCTCTTCTTGCATGGCTTCCACCCAACTGTTGTCTTTCAGTGCCTCTTGGTATTTGACAGGTTGATGAAGAGATAGAAAACCAGCAAAAAGAAAGATGTTTTAGGATTGACTTCTTGTGAGCACCCCTTCACTGATGTTCTCAATGATTTGGTCTGGTGGATGAGACTTCAAGAAGATTAAATCTCCTTTGTATAGAACAATGGCATTTAAGGGTGAAAACTGCATATGTGAATCATCTGAGCTAACAACTGTTGGGGACTTTGATGATCCAACAGTGTCTTGAAATGGAGGTGGAGGAATAGGAGGAAGTGGTGTGGAACTAAGTTGATTTTTATCCACTGTTTGAGGATTTTTATCAACAGTTTTTGATGATGTGGAAACAGGGGTTTGAGGACTACTTAGGTCAACAACTGTCGATGTAGCAGTGGTTGAGCTTTGACAGCTGTTTTGAACATCTGCTGCTCTGGCAATGGATGTGAACTTTTGTTGTGGAATGATTATTTCATATCCATTGTCTGATGGAGGTGGTTAAGATGGACCTGCACTGTTAGTCTTGACAGAAACATTTTCAAAGATGAATTTATCAAGATCAAATAACTCAGCAGGATTTGCAGAGATTTTCATTGAATAAAGTTCATTGAACTTAACATTCAAAGTCTCTTCCACTGTCTTAGTCCTAGTGTTAAACACTTTGTAGGCCTTAGCAGTGGTTAAGTATCCTAAATGGTATCCACTGTCTACTTTGGCTGCAAATTTTGAAATTGAGTATTTTAGGTTTAAAATGAAACATGGGCAGCCAAATACTTTAAAGTATGAGATTAGTGGTTTAATTTTATACAGAATTTCATAGGCAGTCTTTTGATGCCTGGGGTTGATCAAAACTCTGTTTTGGACATAGCAGGCAGTGTTTACAGCCTCTGCCCAGAAAGTTAATGGCAAACCTGAATCAGCAAGCATGGTTCTGGCAACCTCAATCAATGTCCTGTTCTTTCTCTCAACAACCCCATTTTGTTCTGGTGTCCTTGGAATGTTGTACTGCCTTACAATATCTTTTGACACACAAGACTCATCCAACTCCCTATTTCTGAATTTTGTGCCATTGTCACTCCTAAAGACTTTTACTGGCAAGTCAAACTGCTTTTCATCCTGTTTGACAAAGTCTTGCAAAATGCCTGCAGTCTGATCTTTAGAATGTAAGAAATAAGTCCATGTAAACCTAGAAAAGTCATCTACAATTACCAAACAATATCTTTTCTTTTTAAGACTCATGACTTTTACTAGGCCAAACAGATCCATGTGCAGCATTTGTAAGCACTTGGTAGTTTTGGACTCTTTAATGGACTTAAATGAGCTTTTATGTTGTTTTCCTTTTAAACAGGTAACACAATGCTCAGGACAGATGAACAGTTTTTTGTGGGAGACCTCTTACAAGGCCCTGTTTTGACAAAGCAGTGATTGTCTTGAGATTTGTGTGCCCTAATCTTCTGTGCCATAGTTTTGTCTCTTTGTTAGAGGCAGCTGAGAACAGTCAGGCATCAGTCCTGGGGCTCTCTTTTTGACAAATCAACTACATAAACATTGCCACTCCTTTGAGTAACAAGTTGAGTTTTTCCAATTTTTATTATTTCTTCAATCTTTTTGACCATTTCTGGTCCAACAATCCTACAACACTCCTTAGTAAAGAATGACCCATAACCTTTGTCACCCATTTGTGAGACACTAAGGAGGTTGAATTTTAGATTGTCAATCAGATTGACATTTTCAAACTTAACATTTCCAAACTGTACTGTACCAGAACCCATCACCTTCCCTTTACTATTATTATCAAAAGATATATCATCCCCTCCATGAATTTTGAATTCTTTGAGTAGGGCTCTACATCCAGTCATGTGCCTGGAGCCTCCACTATCTACATACCAAAGACTATCTAAGCATGCAGAAGCTCCCTGCACATCAACTAAATAATTAGTTCAGGAGGGTCTCCAAAGCCAATAAGGCTTTGGATGGGGTCTCAACAGTGTCTGTGTTAAGTTCAGGAAGCTGGACAATGGTTAGCTCAGGGGTTTGGGCAGTTTTTGAAACATTTTTCTCTAACCACTGTTGGGGGTCATTTCCCATCAATTGTTGATAACCAAAGGGATGCCTGTTCACTTTTGGTTTAGAATGCCTTTTGTAGGCCTCATAAACATGTGGGACCCTTGGGTATGGTGGTTGACCTTTACCGCTTTGGTATTGGTTAGCAGGGGGTGCATCTGTCACTTGAACCTTTCTTTTAACAGAGGTTTGGTTCAGTTGTTTTGTAACAGCTGTTTGGATAGGCACAAATGGTGGTTGCTTTTTGACTTGTGATTTTGATGAACTCATGAGTGTTTTTGAAGTGTACTCTTCCTTTTTGACCTCAAAGGATTTCAAGTACACACACTCTTGAGTGAGCTGGTTTGATTTACCACAGATGGTGCAGCTCTTTGAAGGCACAATGGTACTTGTTTTGTTAATGTTATAAGCTTTTAAATGAAAACAATCTTTGTTCAGATGATTTTTCTTTTCACAAAAGTCACAAAACAAGTTTTTAATCTTTTCTTTTCTTTTCTTCTTTTTAGACTCCTTTGCAACAGAGTTTTGAACCATTGTTGGGATGTCCTTAAGAGGAATTATCTTGGCCTTAGGAGCTTTGACACCATCCACAGTTGTGAAGTTCATGGGCTTAAAATTTTCAAGGATATCACACTCATCAGACCATGTGGGTTTGAATTGGTATTTCTCAATCTCCTCAAAAGTTGAGGACCCCACAGATCTTTCCAGAGTGATTTTGTTGCCATTTTTATCAGTTATTTTAACTTCTTGGCCATCCTTGTTGGTGGGTGTGATTTCAACAGTGTTTTGAACAGATTCAATTGCAGCAGTGTTTTCAACTTGGTCATGTTTTCTGAACCCTATGCCAAATTTTACATTGCTTTTGATATGTTTTTCAAGTATAACTTTATAACCTTTGAAGGATTCCACCCATTTTTCACATGTGATTTGGGTAGATTCCAACTCGTTTTTATAGGCCTGATATTTTTCTATCATTGCCTGAAGTTGGTCCTTGGTTATGCTATGCTCATGTTTAAGGCTGCAAATGTCATTTTCTTTTTCTGACAATTTGATTTTCAATTCTTTTAAAGATTTTTCAAATTGTACTTCATCATTTAACAATCTATCTCTAAGGTTTTCATTCACCTCTTTGATGTTTGCAAATGCTATGATGCATTTGTCTGAACAAAGGTTTTTAAGAACCTGGGGTGATACCTTAGTTGCAGCCATCATGGCACAATCACAGACATGTTCACTTTCTTCTGGCTTTTTCTCCTTTTCTTCAGCAGACCAGGGGTCAGACAGTAGTTTCAACAGGGGTTCTGAATTTTCTTCCAACAGTTGTTCACCAACAACAGCAGTAACCACTGCTTCAGCAATTATATCCACTGTTCCAGCACTGGATGTTCCATCTTCAGTTTCCAGCCCTTCAGGAATTGACTCTAATGCTGCAAAATAGAATTCATCACTAGAAACAACATTATCAGCATATAGAGCAAAGTTTTCATCACCTAGATCCTCAAGCAAGCTACTCCAATCAATAAAGCCTTGTGTGAAAAAGCTTTGCTGATCTGCTTGAACAGCTGTTTGTGTAGCTTGTTGAGGTGCAACTTGTTGCACCTGAACCTGAGGAACTGGGGCTTGGACATACTGTATCTGAGGAACAGTGGTTTGGACATAGTGCACAGGAACAGGGGTTGCAGGGTGTGCATAGTGAGAAGTGTTTACATGGGCAGCAGGGATTGGGAATACTGCACAGTGGTTTGGTTATTTTATGGTCTAAGGCTAGGATGTGTGATGCTTGGTCCACTGTTTTGACTCCTACATTCTCTAGCAAAATGACCTAACCTATTGCACTTGTAGCATTTGATTTTTTACTTATCCAACCCTACTTTCAAGTTCCCATGTAACCCTGGAAATTTTCTCCCTGTTCTCTTGTAAAACTTGTTGGTTCTAACACTCAGCAGTGCAAGTTGGTGCAAAATATCCATCTCTTCCAGATCAGTTGGATCAAAATGCTGGAGATCATTGAGTTTAAAGGACAGATTGACAGAATGCTGGTTTTCTCCATTAGCTGTAAAAGCATAATTGGATGAGTAAGAATCAGAGTTGTTAAAAGCTCTACCAGCTGTTATATCAATGTAATGATCATAACTCTGATCCTTACTACTACTAGATTCTTCCTGACCCAAAAGAGTTGTGTTGCCAAATGAATAATCATCTGCAACCTTCCCAGTTTCTTGTAACTTCTTTTTCTAGTTCAACTCCCTTTCATAGGTCAGGAGTTTACTTCAAAATGACTGTTAAATCAAATTTGACTGTCCTAGCACTGATACCAATTGTTAGGATCTGAGTTTTGTTTTGATTGGGTTTGTTTTATTAGAATGAAGATGAAACAGAGATTAATTGCAGCGGAAATATGAAATAAACTTTCAACACACAATCAATGGAAGAATAAGTTTAAGCAAACATGTTTGACATTCAACCGAATGATTGTATTTGTTACAAATATCAATTACAATGCATGCATGCACAGATCTCCCCCTCAGCCTGAGCTCACTTGATTGTTCGTACAGAATGACTTGGTGAAAGAGAGCTAACAGAACAGTACAGGGTACTGTTCTATTTATAGTACAGAACAACCACTGAGCATCTTTGGCTGACGTCACCATGAAAGTGACATCTAACCTCCTAACAAACTTTAACTACTGACCAATACATCCACTGATTACAAACTACCAATTTACATAAGCATAATACAATGTAAAACTAAACCACTGATTCTTCATTCCACTAATATAGTTCCAGCAGTGCTTTGATCTTTAGTAGTACTTGAGACATATCAGTAGATTGAGCTTCAGTACTTTAACTTCATCAGTCTTTAGCTCAGCAGTAGTTGTAATGGGCAGTGCTTTGGAGTTCATCAGATGTTAGCGCCACTGTCAAGGAGGAAAGCTCTGTGCAAACAACTGCTTATGAAGGATCCACTGATCTAAACCAGTTTTGGCTTTATCAACTGTTCCTTTGTAGGGTTCAATCCAACAGTCCTAATGCCTCCATCATTTACTTACTTGGGTTTAAGTTGGTAAGGACCGGGAATGTATCGTCGTGGCAAGTTCTAGAGTCGTAAGAACCAAGTGGCTATTCACACAAGAAACAAAAATTGAGCATTTAGTTTAAAGATGTATGCTTGTATGCTCAATAAAGGCTCAAAACTCACTTATTGTGGGAAATGGGTTTATAATGTGATCAAGTATATATAATCAAATTTTAACTAGATTTTTCATGTCGTTTCATAATTTTCTTATGTTGGTTCTTTTTGTCACGACGCCATCGGTTGTAAATTTATAAAAATATAACCTTTTAGAACTTGTTATTCCCAAATTAAACCAAGACAAGTAAAAAAAATGAATTTTTTTTTTTTTGAAAAAAATTGAGGTGATTAGCGGTTCCAATAGAGTTTTGTGTAAGGCTTGTTATTATGACTTGCAAAATTCAAGGTTTTAGCATCCCCCCACACTTAAATTACACATTGTACTCAATATGTCCCAAAAGTAAGTTTTTAGGTTGATTGAATGTGTAAAAAGGTGTGGAAAAACAAAATTTCTGTTACTGGGCGTCTGGCCACGGGCCCGTGCTCAGATTGCCAGTATCATATTTAACAGAAGGCTGGGCACGGGGGCATGCTAAGTGAGCACGACCCCGGGTCCAGTTACCTGAACTGGGCGTTTTTTGCAGAACCTCGGGGGCGTGTTGGGCCGGGCACGTCCCCGTGCTGAACTTGCTGTAATGAAGGAAAATTGTCGGGAGGCTCTGTTTTTGCGCATGGGGTGTGGGTTATTCTTTCCCTTGGTAACCTCTACCTTTTCGAGTGTGTTTAACCATTACAACATCATCCAAACACCACTAAGTTAATTAAAAAACCACCATTCATTCAAGAGTGAATTACATAATGCCTAGAAAATAAAAAGTACAAACTAAAAACTGGATAAGTAGGTCATAAAATTAAAGAAATCTTAAACCACAAAGAAGTTCTAGCCTATATGTATTTATTATAAGAACAAAATTTTCGAAAAGATGATTCTTTCGGTTGAAAAAGGCTTGTAGAACTTCTTCTCCGAAAGGTGCCCCTCACACATCGTTAAGCCATTCTTCTATCTCCCAGGGGAGAAGGAAGGCGGGTTCATTGTCTTCCTCGTGTTGAGGAGGTGCGACTTCCACCGGAACCTCTTGTAAGGCGTCAATAGGAGGTTCAAGGGGAATGCCGTCCCATCTGGTGGGATTAATAACTTCTTGTGCCAAGTTCCAATCTTCTTGGGGAAGGATCGGTTCCATAGAAGGCATTGCAAGAATATTCAACCTTTGGTGCAAAAGGTTGATCTCTTGGAAGCTATTCTCTAGCCCCACCGTTAGATAGTTGATACGGTCGATTAAGACTTCTTCTACGGATGTTATCTCGTCGAGTGCCTCTCTTAGCGCCATTACATAACGCACAAGGGTTGCTTCAATCGATGGCCTTCTTTCCCTACCACTGCTCCTTGAGTGAGCTGAAGAGGTTCCACTATTCTGGCTCGACATTCTAAGAAAGCAAGTCGAAAAATTTCAAATTAATGAAACAGTTACTTCGGCCACAGCCCCGTGCTCGCTGAGCACGGCCCCGTGGCCACAAATCTGCAGATTTTCGAAACAAGGAATCTTAGTGCTTTAAATTATTTTTATGACTTTTGAAACATTTCTGAGCAGAAATAACTTAAAACAGTGCTGTAAAACTTATTTTTGATAAGATTCCTTGATTAAAAACCTAACAAATATCACAATAAAGCTTAAAAACATGGAGATTTCAAGCTTTAATGGAGGTTTTGAGGAGTTTGTGAAGAAGAAGGCAAGAGACAAAAGTAGTAAAGACAAGATGGTTGTTGAGAACCTTCTTTCGAATATATCTTATAGGGTATATGTGAAGATCCCACCAGATCTTTGTCTTTGGAATGGGTCCAAATGTGCAGGAATCTTGCTGCATTTATAGAAAACGATAGCACGCTGACCATGGCCCCGTGTCGGCTGGACACGGCCCCGTGGTCAGACAAACTCTGACACATTTTGTCCGTATCTTGAACACGGGGCGTGTTGGCCTGGACACGACCCCGTGGTCAATGTTTAGGTGAGCACGGGGCGTGTTGACCTGGACACGGCCCCGTGGCTAGAGAGTCTGCTTTATTTTTAAGGAATTTGTCCAGATCGGGCGGTTCCTTACTGGACGGAACAACACCAAAGTGCCTGAGGTACCTTAGTTTCCCTAGCTTTAGACAAGAACGCAAGAGGTTATCGGAAAGGGTAAAACCTTAATTAAATACCGGTGGGCGAAACTAACCTTTATTCCCCTTATCCAGGCTCTCGTTAAAGAAGGTATATGTTGAATTGCTCGGGTCTATGAACGCATCGGCGGAGACCGATGGAGAGTCCTTCACGGCACAATCGACACAGGGACGACTATCGCTCATGTCCTCACAAGAGTTAGAGGTGCTTTCGGGATCAACGATGTTGTTATGTTCCGAATGCAATCTCAATAATTCTCCTTGATCGTCGTCTTGGGATGGATAACTTATTTCCATTTCAAGTTCTTTTATCAATTGGAGAATTACTTATTCCATTTGAAATAATTCTTCGAGAATCATATCGTCTAGAATAGTTGATTAAGAGCATTCGAGGGAGAGATAGGGATTGTTTTTACTTTCGCCCATCTTAAGGTTATAGGACAATGATGGGTCTATATAGTGGGGAGTGTAATTTAAAAAATAACATTTTAAATCTTCATGAGATCCACCACATATTTAACACCACACACCATAAGAAGACCGAAAGTAAAAATAATCAATATCACTCATGTTTGTGTCAGAACTTACCAACCGTCAGGATCATACGGTTCTGTTTTCAGCAACTGAAGCTTGGGCATGGGGGCGTGTTCAGTGGGCACGGCCCCGTGTTCAGCTACTGTCTGACTTAAAACAGGATTGCCAGTACCAAAGATTGGGCACGAGGGCGTGTTCAGCAGGTACGACCTCGTGCTGAAGTCTGCAGAAGCTGAAAAATCTATAAAAAATCCTAAAAAAACAGGAAAATAAGAAAAATGATTAGGCGGTTGATTCCTAACTTTCTTAAAATCCTTGTGTCCCCGGCAACGGCGCCAAAAACTTGGTGTGCGTTAGGTGTAATATGATTTTATTGATATTTTAAGCCCATTTTGCGCATTAGTCAAGTTTTAAATTTATAAAACACGATATTCTACTAACACTAAACACACACATGGGCAAGTGCACCCATCGTGAGCCTAGTATAGCGTTGGTAAGATA